>NC_080379.1:120596597-120638564 GCF_014773155.1 Arachis stenosperma
CCTATTAAGGATCCAAAGGAATCTGAGGCTCATCTAGAGACCATAGAGATTCCATTAAATCTCCTTCTGCCATTCATGAGCTCTGAAGACTATTCTTCTCTGAAGAGGATGAAGATGTGACTGGAGAGCAAGTTGCTCAATATTTAGGAGCCATCATGAAACTGAATGCCAAGCTGTTTGGTAATGAACTTGGAAAGTGAACCTCCCTTGCTCATTAGTGAACTAGATACTTGGATTCAGAAAACTCAAACCTCAAAGAGACAAGATCCTGGCAAGTTTCTAATACCTTGTACCATAGGCACCATGAGCTTTGAAAAAGCTCTATGTGATCTGGGGTCAGGAATAAATCTTATGCCACTCTCTGTAATGGAGAAACTGGGATCATTGAGGTACAAACCTGCCTTGTTCTCATTACATTGGCAGATTAAGTCCAGAGACAAGCTTATGGAATAGTAGAGGACGTTCTAGTAAAGGTTGATGAATGCATCATCCTAGGAAGACCTTTCCTAGCCACAGCAGGAGCTGTGATAGATGTCAGCAGTGATGAGCGGATAATTTATACGCTTTTTTGGCATTGTTTTTACTAGTTTTTAGTAAGTTCAAGCTACTTTTAGGGATGTTTTCATTAGTTTTTATGTTAAATTCACATTTCTGGACTTTACTATGAGTTTGTGTTTTTTCTGTGATTTCAGGTAAATTCTGACTGAATTGAGGGATTTGAGCAAAACTCTGATAAGGCTGACAAAAGGACTGCTGATGCTGTTGGAATCTGACCTCCCTGCACTCGAAATGGATTTTCTGGAGCTACAGAACTTCAATTGGCGCGCTCTCAACGGCGTTGGAAATTAGACATCTAGGGCTTTCCAGCAATATATAATAGTCCACTTTTATTCGGAATTTGACGACGTAACTTGGCGTTGAACGCCAAGTACATGCTGCTGTCTGGAGTTAAACGCCAGAAAAACGTCATGATCCGGAGTTGAACGCCCAAACACGTCATAACTCGGAGTTCAACTCCAAGAGAAGCCTCAGCTCGTGGATTGATCAAGCTCAGCCCAAACATACACCAAGTGGGCCCCGGAAGTGGATTTATGCATCAATTACTTACTCATGTAAACCCTAGGAGCTAGTTTATTATAATAGGATTTACTATCATATTATCATCCTGGATTGTATTTTGAATCTAGTGATCACGTTTAGGGGCTGGCCATTCGGCCATGCCTGAACCTTTTACTTATTTGTCAACGGTGGAGTTTCTGCACACCATAGATTAAGGGTGTGGAGCTCTGCTGTACCTCAAGTATTAATGAAGTTTTATTTCTCTTATTCAAATCTCTCTTATTCTTATTCCAAGATATTCATTCGCACCCAAGAACATGATGAATATGATGAGTCAATAACCCTCATTATCATTCTCACTTATGAACGCGCGTGATTGACAACCACTTTCGTTCTACATGCAACTGAGCTCGAATGTGTATCTCTTAGATTCCCCAACAGAATCTTCGTGTATAAGCTAGATAGATGGTGGCATTTATGAGGATCCGGAAAGTCTCACCTTGTCTGTGGTATTCCGAGTAGGATCCTGGGAATCCGGAAAGTCTAACCTTGTCTGTGGTATTCCGAGTAGGATTCTGGTAATGAATGACTGTGACGTGCTTCAGACTTGCAAGTGCTGGGCGTTAGTGACAAACGCAAAAGAATCAAGGGATTCTATTCCAGTAGGCGCAGGAACCAACCAGTGATTAGCCGTGCTGTGACAGAGTGCGTGAGCGTAGTTTTCACTGCGAGGATGGGATGTAGCCATCAACCATGGGTGATGCCTCCAGACGATTAGCCATGCGAGTGACAGCCGCAGAGGACCATTTTCCCGAGAGGATTGAAAGTAGCCACTGCTGATGGTGAACCCCTATACACAGCTTGCCATGGAAAGGAGTAAGAAGGATTGAGTTGAAGCAGTAGGAGGGCAGGCGTCCTTGAGCCTTACAGCATCTTCATATACTTAACTGAAATTCCTACCAATGAATGCATAAGTATTCTATCCATTTTATTTTCTGTTTATTATTTATTTTCGAAATCATAAATCAATTTAATCTGCCTAACTGAGATTACAAGGTGACCATAGCTTGCTTCATACCAACAATCTCTGTGGATTCGACCCTTACTCACGTAAGGTTTATTACTTGGACGACCCAGTACACTTGCTGGTTAGTTGAACGGAGTTGTGAATTCAACAAGAGACACAATAGTTTTTGTGTACATACCAAAGAGCCAATATCTATGATCACAATTTCGTCCACCAAAAGCTTTCTAGTAAATCAAGAGAAAAGAAAGAAAAAGAAGAATGAAAACTATAATTGATCCATCAAATTACAACAGAGCTCCTTAACCCAATGAAAAGGGGTTTAGTTGTTCATAGCTCTGGAAATGGAAGATGATAGAGAAAAGTACATTCTCAAGCAAACTAGAAATTGCAAAAAAGTAAATATACAAAGTGTAGTTCTCCAAAATGCCCTTCTCCTTTCTAGTTCAAAACTACTCCTATATATACTACTCTTCTTGATCTTCTAGTCAGTTCTTCAAGTCTTGGATATGGGCCTTTGATCTTGAGTTGAAGCAGTTACAATCTTCAGTGGGCACAGCTTTGCTTGCAGAAAAAGTGTGAGTCAGGCATGGGTGGACGTTAGTTAAGACGTTAGTGGTGTTAACGTTAAGTGAAAATGTGGGTTCGAGAATGTTAGTGACGATCACCTTTTTCACTAACGCTCCAAACCAAATTGATCCACGTTAACTTTAACGTTAGTGGCACTAACGTGACCACTAACATTGCCTCTTTGTCCTTCGTAAATGTTATTGGCATTCACCTTTACCAATAATGTTGCTCTTGCTCTTTCCCCATGTTAGTGATCCACGTTAGTTACACTAACGTGGCCCTTAACGTGGGCATGTCCAAGCTTCGAGAGCTTTAGTGACACTTACCTTTGTCTCTAACGCTTCAAACGCCATTTCCTTCCATGTTAATGCTCACGTTAATTGCATTAACGTGGCCACTAACGTGGTGGTGATTGCCATCTCCAACATTAGTGACAAAGGTGAGTGTCACTAACGTTGGCCTATCATTCCTTGCTCTATGTTACCCTTCACGTTAGTGGTCTTAACGTGACCACTAACGTGGGCAATATTGGCTTATTCCAATGTTAGTGACAAAGGTGAGTGTCACTAACATTGGCGATAGCTTTCTCCTCCCACGTTAGAGTCCACGTTAATTGGATTAACGTGACTCTTAACGTGGCTAAGTGTGCCCTTTTTGGAACATTAGTGTATTCACTTTTACCACTAACGTTGGAGCTCCCCTTTTCCTCCACGTTAGCTACCACATTAATGTAATTAACGTGGCAACTAACGTAGGCTATGATGGCTTCAAAGGCGTTATCGGCGATCACTTTTTCCATTAACGCTATAAGCTTATTCCCATTCCATGTTAGTGGTCACGTTAATTATATTAACGTGGCTGCTAACGTGGCTCCTTCTTGCTTCCTTTGTCATGAAATCAAGCAAATAGAGTGCATCAAAGCTCTGTTCCAAGTCATGAGATCATGCATTATCCATTTTATCATTCAATTCCTGCATAATTCTCATGAAATCATGTAAAGTTCACAATATTTGCTTGAATCAAGATGTAAGTCTATATCTACCCAAAACTTGCTTATTTACTAAGAAATTGCATGAAACTACCCTAAAACAGTAAAAAAAAGGTCAGTGAAACTGGCCAAGATGCCCTGGCATCACAAACCTAAAGAAAACATAAAATAACAATGGAAAATGGAAATTTAACATAGATAAAAAATTGGGTTGTCTCCCAATAAGCGCTTTTTTAATGTCAATAGGTTGACAGTGAGCTCTCATGGAGCTTCACAAATGTTCAGAGCATGGTTGGGGCCTCCCAACACCAAATTTGAGTTTGAATGTGATGGTTCGTTTGACTCTGTATTGAGAGAAGCTTTTCATGCTTCTTTTCCATGTGTACAGAAGATCCTTGAGCCTTAAACACAAGGTAGTCCTCATTCACTTGAAGGACCAACCTCTCCTCTGTTAACATCAATCACAACTTTTGCTGTGGCTAGGAAGGGTCTGCCAAGGATGATGGATTCATCCTCATCCTTCCCAGTGTCTATGATTATGAAGTCAGCAGGGATTAAAGGCCTTCAACCTTTACCAAGACATCCTCTACAAGTCTATAAGCTTGTTTCTTTGATTTGTCTGCCATCTCTAGTGAGATTCTTGCAGCTTGTACCTCAAAGATTCTCAGTTTCTTTATTACAGAGAGTGGCATGTGGTTTATGCCTAACCCCAAGTCACACAGAGCCTTCTCAAAGTAATGGTGCCTATGGTGCAAGGTATTAAGAACCTTCCGGGATCCGGTTTCTTTTGAGGTATCTTCACCTGAGCCAAGGCGTTTATTAATGAGCAATGGAGATTCATTATTGGAAGTTACTTGTTCCCCCAAGCAGTTTAGAAAGTAGTTAGCATGCATGTATGCCTGTGAATTTCTGAACTTAATTTGGTGTGTGAACACCAAACTTAGTTCTTTGCCTAATGCAACAAATTGAATACATGCAGAAATCTCATGTGCTTTTATTCATAAACAATTATGAATTAGAAAAGCAATTTATGCATTAGAGATTAAACATTCGTCAAGTAGTTTCCCTGTTTGTTAGAGTAGATGCTTTTATCAATAAGGGTTGCAATGCACTCTTCAGGGTGAATCTTTTGGTGGAACACCAAATTAAAGTTTTACATTTACCCTTGGGAGGTTTTAGTGTGTAACACCAAACTTAGGTCCTCATAATACGGAAAATTCTACTTGAGTCCTTTATTGAGACAATAATGGAAAGACTACCTCAGGTTGGGTTGCCTCCCAACAAAGTACTTTTTTTAGCGTCGCTAGCTCGACGGTGGCTTCTCTAGTTGAGATTATTTCTGTTTGGGGTCTTCCCCCATGCTACCCAAGTAGTGCTTGAGTCTTTATCCATTCACAGTGAATGTCCTTTCTGAGCTTTCGTCCATGATTTCTATGTGTCCATAAGGTGAGACTTTGTGATTAAAGAGTCCGGACTACCTTGATTTGAGTTTCCCAGGGAAGAGTCTCAGTTTAGAGTTGTAGAAAAGCACATGTTGTCCTTCTTCAAAACTTCTTGGTGCCAGGTTGAGATCATGTCTCCTTTTTGCTTTTTCCTTATAGATCTTGGTGTGTCATAGGCTTGAGACCTAAACTCTTCCAGTTCTTGTAGCTGCAGGACCCTCTTCACCAACAGCAGTGCTGTCGAGGTTTACTATCTGAGAGCCCAAAAGGCTTTGTGCTCCAGCTCTAATGGTAAGTGACAGGCCTTCCGTACACCAGTTGATATGGGGACATCCTAATTGATGTTTTGAAGGCTGTCCTATATGCCCAAAGAGCATCATTTAGCTTTTCGCCCAGTCATTTCTTGATGCCCCCACAGTCTTTTCCAAGATCCTTTTTAACTCCCTGTTAGATATCTCGGTTTGCCCGCTTGTTGGGGATGATAAGGTGTGGCGACCTTATGCTTCACCCCATACCTTAGAAGTAGAGTCTCCAATGGTATTGCAAAAATGACTCCCTCCGTCACTGATGAAGGCTCGTGGGACTCCAAATCTGGTGAAGATATTCTTTCTAAGAAAGTTTTTGACCACCTTCTTGTCATTTGTTGGGGTTGCCACGGCCTCCACTCATTTAGATACATAGTCCACTGCCACCAAGATATACTTGTTCAAATATGAGGTTGGGAATGGTCCCATGAAGTCAATCCCCCACACATCGAACAGTTCAAGTTCTAAGATATATTGCTGTGGCATTTCATTTCTCTTGGGTAGATTTCCAGCCCTTTGACACTCATTGCAACTCCTTACCAGTTCCTTAGCATCCTTGAAGATAGTAGGCCAGAAGAAACCACATTGCAGTACCTTTGCTGCAGTTCTTTCTCCTCTATAACTACAACTATGGCAACTCCATAGGACCTCTCGTCCCTCTTCTTCTGAAATGCACCTTCTGAGGATTCCATCTGAGCACTTCTTGAAGAGATGGCTCATCCCAAATGAAATTTAGCATCATTGATGAGTTTTTTTTTTTATGTTTGTTGATTCCAGGAGGCAAGTCACTAGCTACCTTAAAATTAGCAATATCTGCAAACCAGGGTGCCTTGTGAACCAACATTAACTACTCATTTAGGAAGAACTCATTTACACTTGTATCATGTGTAGCACCTTCCTCACAAGGGATCCTAGATAGATGATCTGCTACCTTGTTCTCCACACCCTTTTTGTCTATAATCTCAATATTCCTGCAATAATAATTTCCATCTGATTAGTCTTGGTTTTGACTCCTGTTTGGCAATAGATATTGAGTGATGTATGATCAGTGAAAACAAACTTTAGAGCCAATGAGATATGATCTAAATTTGTCAAATGCAAAAACTATTGCCAGCAACTCCTTTTCGGTAGTGGTATAATTTCGTTGAGTGTAATTTGAGGACCTTGCTAGCATAGTATATGACATGCACCAAATTTTCTTTTCTCTGTCCTAACACTGCCTCAACTACAAAATCTGATGCATCACACATCAGTTCGAATGGCAAATTCCAATCAGGTGGGTGATGATAGGAGCTGAGGACAACTTATTTTTCTGGTTTTCAAATGCAAGCATGCACTTCTCATCAAAGATAAATGGTGTATCAAACATAAGGAATTGCTTAAGGGCTTGGCTATCTTTGAAAAATCTTTAATAAACCTTCTCTAGAAGCCAGCATGCCCCAAAAAGCTTCTAATTTCCTTGACATCACTTGGTGGAGGTAATTTTTCAATTAGCTCCACCTTAGCTCTATCCACCTCAATACCTTGGTTAGAAACTTTATGGCCAAGGACTATTCCATCTGTTACCATAAAGTGGCATTTTTCCCAATTCAAGACCAAATTGGTCTCTTGACATCTTTTTAATACCAAGGCAAGATGATTTAGGCAATTAGGAAAGGAATCTCTAAATACTGAAAAGTCATCCATGAAACTTCAATGAACTTCTCTATCATATCCGAGAAGATGGAAAGCATGCAGCGTTGAAAAGTTGCAGGTGCATTACATAGCCCAAATGGCATGCGCCTATAGGCAAACACTCAATATGGGCAAGTAAATGATATTTTCTCCTGGTCTCTTGGGTCAACCACTATTTGGTTATATCCTGAATAACCATCTAGAAAATAATAGTATGCATGTCCTACAAGTCTTTCCAGCATCTAGTCCATGAAGGGAAGGGGAAATGATCTTTTTTTGTGGCTTCATTGAGTTTTCTGTAATCAATACACATTCTCCATCCTGTGACAGTTCTTGTAGGGATTAGCTCATTCCTTTCATTGGGTACCACAGTGATTCCTCCTTTTTTGGGGACCACTTGGATGGGGCTGACCCATTGACTATCCAAAATTGGGTAGATTACTCCTCTCTGCCATAGCTTCATGACTTCCTTATATACCACTTCCTTCATAACTGGATTCAGCCTCCTTTGGGGCTGAATGGAAGGTTTGGCATCCTCTTCCAATAGTATCTTATGCATGCATATGGCCGAACTGTTCCCTTCAAGTCAGCAAGTGTCCATCCAATGGCATCCTTATGCTTTTGTAAGACTTGAAGTAACTCTTCCTCCTGTTCTTGGCTGAGGACTGAATTTATGATTACTGGATAGCTTTCATTCTTTCCTAAGTATGCATATTTGAGGGTGGGTGGCAGTGCCTTTAGTTCAAGTTTGGGTGCTTCCTTCCTTTCATCCTTCCCCCCTAGTGTGCCCTGAACACGAGTTTCAGCTGTTGCAACCTCTTCGCTTGATGCTGATTCGTCTTCTTCTGTTAACCCCTCAAGTTCTTCTTCTTCAAGAGTCTCCTGTACTACAGCATCCACCAAGTTTAACCTCATACATTCTCCTAATGAGTCCTTTGGGTAACTCATGACCTTGAACACATTGAATATCATTTTCTCTTCATGTAGTCTAAGGATAAGTTCACCCTTTTGGACATCAATGATGGCTGCGGCAGTGGCTAAAAATGGCTTGCCTAAGATGATAGAAGTTTTGGCTCCTTCCTCCATATCCAACACTACAAAATCTGCTGGAAAGATAAAGTCTCCCACTTTCACCAACAAGTCTTCCACTATTCCGTGAGGAAACTTGAATGATCGGTCTGCTAGTTATAGGGCCATTCTTGTTGGTTTGGCCTCCTCAATCCTCATTTTCTTCATCATTGCTATGGACATCAGATTATGCTAGCTCCTAAATCACATAAAGCCTTTTCCACTATGATTTCCCCTATAATACAAGAAATTTGGAAGCTCTCAGGATCCTTCAGTTTCTGGGGCAGTTTGTGCTGGATGATGGCACTGCATTCTTCAGTTAGTACCACAGTTTCATTGTTCTTCCTTCTTCTTTTCTTGGTCATCAATTCCTTCAAGAACTTGGCATAGAGTGGCATTTGCTCTATTGCCTCAGCAAAGGATATGTTAATCTGTAGTTTCTTGAAGATTTCCAGGAATCTGGAGAATTGGTTGTCCTCTCCCTTTTTCTTCAATTGCTGAGGGTATGGGGCTTTTAGAAAGTTTGGCTTCGGCACTTCTCCTTCCTGGTGTGACTTGGGAGTGGGGACTTGAATTTTCTCTTGTCCCTTTTCTTCTTCATCCGATTTCTTCTCTTGTGGTTTCTTGTAGGTCTCCTTCAATTCCTTCCCATTTCTGAGGGTGATGGACTGACACTCCTCCCTTGAAGTTGAATTAGTGTTGCTATGAATGTTGTGACCAGGGCTTGCTTGAATAAGTAGCCAATTTGTGTTTCAAGTTTCTTGATGGCAGCACTTGATTCTGCATATTGGATCGCACCTCTTCCCAGAAAGCTTTACTATCTTGGACTTCTTTACACATGTCTTCAGGTAGAGTCTCAATTCTGGAGTCTATCTTCGGTTGGTGATAGTGGGTTGAGGTTAGATGGTTGAGACGGGTGATTAGGTAGGGGCTGATAGGATCTCTGTGAGGGATTGATGAGCGGATAATTTATACGCTTTTTGGCATTATTTTTAGATAGTTTTAGTGTAATCTAGCTACTTTTAGGGATGTTTCATTAGTTTTTATGCTAAATTCACATTTCTGGGACTTTACTATGAGTTTGTGTGTTTTTTCTGTGATTTCAGGTAATTTCTGGCAGAAATTGAGGGACCTGAGCAAAACTCTGATAAGGAGGCTGACAAAGGATTACTGATGCTGTTGGAATCTGACCTCCCTGCACTCGAAATGGATTTTCTGGAGCTACAGAACTCCAAATGGCACCCTCTTAATGGCGTTGGAAAGTAGACATTCAGAGCTTTCCATAAATATATAATAGTCCATACTTTATTCGTGATTAGACGATGTAAACTGGCGCTCAACGCCAGTTCCATGCTGCATTCTGGAGTCAAACGCCAGAAACACGTCACGAACCAGAGTTGAACGCCAAAAACACGTTACAACTTGGCGCTCAACTCCAAAAGAAGCCTCTGCACGTGTAAAGCTCAAGCTCAGCCCAAGCACACACCAAGTGGGCCTCGAAAGTGGATTTCTGCAGCAATTACTTACTTTTGTAAACCCTAGTAGCTAGTCTAGTATAAATAGGACATTTTACTATTGTATTAGACATCTTTGATTAGTTTATGCGATCTTAGACACCGGGGCTGGCCATTCGGCCATGCCTGAACCTTGATCACTTATGTATTTTCAATGGTGGAGTTTCTACACACCATAGATTAAGGGTGTGGAGCTCTGCTGTACATCAAGTTTTAATGCAATTACTACTATTTTATTCAATTCGATTTATTCCTGTTCTAAGATACCATTCACACTTCAACCTGATGGAGGTGATGATCTGTGACACTCATCATCATCCATCCTTATGAACACATGCCTGACAACCACTTCCATTCTACAAGCGAGAGCTAGGATTCGTATCTCTAGATTCCTGATACACGATGCATGGTTGCCCTCGCCTGACAACCGAGCCTTCCATTCCGTGAGATCAGAGTCTTCGTGGTATAAGCTAGAATTGATGGTGGCATTCATGAGAATCCGGAAAGTCTAAACCTTGTATGTGGTATTCCGAGTAGGACTCTGGGATTGAATGACTGTGACGAGCTTCAAACTCGCGATTGTTGGGCATGATGACAAACGCAAAAGAATCAATGGATTCTACTCCGACATGATCGAGAACTGACAGATGATTAGCCGTGCCGTGACAGAGCATTTGGACTTTTTTCACTGAGAGGATGGGATATAGCCATTGACAACAGTGCCCTACATACAGCTTGCCATAGAAAGGAGTGACAAAGATTGGATAAAAGCAGTAGAAAAGCAGAGATTCAGAAGGAACACAGCACCTCCATACACTTGTCTGAAATTTCCACCATTGAATTACATGAGTAACTCTATCTTTATTTTCTGTTTATTATTTATTATTATTTGAAAATCCATAACCATCTATTATCCGCCTGACTGAGATTTACAAGGTGACCATAGCTTGCTTCATACCAACAATCTCTGTGGGATCGACCCTTACTCACGTAAGGTATTACTTGGACGACCCAATACACTTGCTGGTTAGTTGAGTGAAGTTGTGAAGTTATGTTTAGACCATGGTATTGAGCACCAAGCTTTTGGAGCCATTACTGGGATAATCAATTTCGAACAACAATTTAAGTGTGAATCACAATTTCGTGCACCAAGTTTTTGGCACTGTTGTCGGGGATTGTTCGAGTATGGACAACTGACGGTTCGTCTTATTGCTCAGATTAGGTAATTTTCTTTTTATTTTTCTTTTCAAAAAAATATTTTTCAAAATTTTTCCCTTTGTTTTAAGAAATTTTTCAAAATTTTTTAAGAATGAATTCTAGTGTTTCATGAAACATGTTTTAGCTTGGCTGGCTATTAAGCCATGTCTAACTCATAGGATTTGATTGAGGACTATGAATTCATTACTTCCTTTTTCCAAAATATGTTTTCGAAAAATTTAGTAAGAAAATCCAAAAAAAAATTAATAAAATCATAAAAACCAAAAATATTTGTGTTTCTTGTTTGAGTCTTAAGTCAATTTTTAAGTTTGGTGTCAATTGCATATTCATATTGTTCTTGCGTTTTTTCAAAAAATTCATGTATTCATGGTGTTCTTCATGATCTTCAAGTTGTTCTTGGTAAGTCTTTTTGTTTGATCTTGATGTTTTCTTGTTTTGTATTTTTTGTTGTTTATCATATGCATTTTTCGTTTGTTAGAGTCCAAGCATTAAAGATTTCTAAGTTTGGTGTTTTGCATGTTTTCTTTGCATCAAAAATTTTTCAAAATATGTTCTTGATGTTCATCATGATCTTCAAGGTGTTCTTGGTGTTCATCTTGACATTCATAGAGTTCTTGCATGCATCATGTGTTTTGATTCATAATTTTTATGTTGAGTCATTTTTGTTGTTTTCTCTCTCATAATTAAAAATTCAAAAAAAAATATCTTTTCCTTTTTTCTCACAAAATTTCGAAAATTTGAGTTGACTTAGTCAAAAATTTTTAAAATTAGTTGTTTCTTGTAAGTCAAGTCAAATTTTCAAATTTTAAAAATCTTATCTTTTCAAAACTTTTTCAAAAATCAAATCTTTTTCATTTTTTATTAATTTTCAAAATTTATTTTTTTAAATTAATTTTCAAAAATCTTTTTTTTAATTTTATTTCAAAATTTTTGAAAATTTACTAACAATTAATGTGATTGATTCAAAAATTTGAAGTTTGTTACTTTCTTGTTAAGAAAGGTTCAATCTTTGAATTCTAGAATCATATCTTTTAGTTTCTTGTTAGTCAAGTAATTAATTTTAATTTTAAAAATTAAATCTTTTTCAACCATATCTTTTTAATCATATCTTTTATATCATATCTTTTTCAAAATTTTATCTTTTTCAAAAATTTTATCTCAAAATATCTTATCTAACTTCTTATCTTCTTATATTTCAAATTTGATTTTAATATCCTTGTCAACTAACTAATTAACTTTTTGTTTGTTTCTTCTTTTTCAAAACCACCTAACTACTTTTCCCTCTCTAATTTTTGAAAATATCTCATCCCTTTTTCAAAATTCTTTTTAAAATTAACTAATTGGTTTGAATTTTAATTTTAATTCTATTTCACCTTTAATTTTTGAAAATCATTAACTGCTTTTCAAATTAATTTTCGAATTCTCTCTCTCTCATCTTCTTCTATTTATTTATTTATTTACTACCACCTCTCTTTACTTCTCTTCATCTCAATCACTACCTCTATCATTACCTTTCTGTTTGGATTCTCCTTTCTTTCTTCCCTTCTTCTTCTACTAATAAGGAACCTCTTTACTGTGACATAGAGGATCCCTCTTCTTTTTGTTCTCTTCTCTTTCATATGAGCAGGAACAAGAAAAAAGGAATTCTTGTTGAAGCTGATCTAGAACCTGAAAGGACTCTGAAGAGGAAACTAAGAGAAGCTAAATTACAACAATCCAGAGACAACCTTGCTGAAATTTTCGAACAAAAAAAGGAGATGGCAGCCGAACCCAACAACAATAATGCAAGAAGGATGCTTCGTGATTATACTACACCTACTTCCAATTTTGATGGAAAAGCATCTCAATTCCTACCATTGGAGTAAACAATTTTGAGCTAAAACCTCAACTAGTTGCTAATGCAACAAAACTGCAAGTTTCATGGACTTCCATCAGAAGATCCCTATCAGTTTTTAACTGAGTTCTTGCAGATCTGTGAGACTGTAAAGACGAATGGAGTAGATCCTAAAGTCTACAGGCTCATGCTTTTCCCTTTTGCTGTAAGAGACAGAGCTAGAACATGGTTGGATTCACAACTTAAGGATAGCCTGGACTCCTGGGATAAGCTGGTCACGGCCTTCTTGGCTAAATTCTTTCCTCTTCAAAAGCTGAGCAAGCTTAGATTGGATGTTCAGACATTCAAACAAAAAGATGGTGAATCTCTCTATGAAGCTTGGGAAAGATACAAGCAGATGACCAAAAGGTGTCCTTCTGACATGCTTTCAGAATGGACCATTCTGGATATATTCTATTATGGTCTATCTGAGTTCTCTAAGATGTCACTGGACCATTCTGCAGGTGGATCCATTCACCTAAAGAAAATGCTTGCAGAAGCTCAAGAACTTATTGACATGGTTGCAAATAACCAGTTCATGTACACTTCTGAGAGGAATTTCGTGAATAATGGGATGCCTCAAAGGAAGGGAGTTCTTGAAATTGATGCTCTGAATGCCATATTGGCTTAGAACAAAATGTTGACTCAGCAAGTCAACATGATTTCTCAAAGTCTGAATGGATGGCAAAATGCATCCAACAGCACTAAAGAGGCATCTTCTGAAGAAGAAGTTTATGATCCTGAAAACCCTGCAATGGCAGAGGTAAATTATATGGGTGAACCTTATAGAAACACCTATAATTCATCATGGAGAAATCATCCAAATTTCTCATGGAAGGATCAACAAAAGCCTCAACAAGGCTTTAATAATGGTGGAAGAAATAGGCTCAGCAATATCAAGCCTTATCCATCATCTTCTCAGCAACAGATAGAGAATTATGAACAGAATACCTCTAACTTAGCAAATTTAGTCTCTGATCTGTCTAAGGCCACTTTAAGTTTTATGAATGAAACAAGGTCCTCCATTAGAAATTTGGAGGCACAAGTAGGCCAGCTGAGTAAGAAAGTCACTGAAACTCCTCCTAGTACTCTCCCAAGCAATATAAGAGAATACAAAGAGAGAGTGCAAGGCCATTGATATAGTCAATATGGCCGAATGCAAGGAGGAAGGGGAGGACGTGAATCCCAATGTGGAAGACCTCATGGGACATCTCCCAACCAAGAAGGAGTTTCCTATTGAGGACCCAAAGGAATCTGAGGCTCATATAGAGACTATAGAGATTCCATTAAACCTCCATCTACCATTCATGAGCTCTGAAGACTATTCTTCCTCTGAAGAGGCTGAAGATGAAACTGGAGAGCAAGTTGCTCAATATCTAGGAGCCATTATGAAGCTAAATGCCAAGATATTTGGTAATGAGAGGAAGCATGAACAGCTTCTCTCAATGCCGAGTCAAACAGAGCCCCCACAGTCAAACTCTAAGTTTGGTGTTGGGAGGCCACAACCAAACTCTAAGTTTGGTGTTGAACCCCCACATTCAAACTTTAAGTTTGGTGTTGGAAGGTTGGTGCACGAAATTGTGATCAATACTTTTCAAAACATAAACAATCCCTAGTAATGGCTCCAAAGACTTGGTGCTCAATACCATGGCATAAACACAACTTCGCACAACTAACCAGCAAGTGCACTGGGTCGTCCAAGTAATAAACCTTACGCGAGTAAGGGTCGATCCCACGGAGATTGGTGGTATGAAGCAAGCTATGGTCACCTTGTAAATCTCAGTCAGGCAGACTCAAATGGGTATAGTAGTAAACGAATAAAGCAATAAGATAAAGATAGAGATACTTATGCATATCATTGGTGAGAGCTTCAGATAAGCGTATGAAGATGCCTTCCCTTCCGTCTCTCTGCTTTCTTACTGTCTTCATCCATCCTCCTTACTCCTTTCCATGGCAAGCTTGTGTAGGGTTTCTGATGAGCGGATAATTTGTATGCTTTTTGGCATTGTTTTTAGTATGTTTTTAGTATCTTTTAGTTAGTTTTAGTATATTTTTATTAGTTTTTAACTAAAATTCACTTTTCTGGACTTTACTATGAGTTTGTGTGTTTTTCTGTGATTTCAGGTATTTTCTGACTGAAATTGAGGGTCCTGAGCAAAAATCTGATCCAGAGACTGAAAAGGACTGCAGATGCTGTTGGATTCTGACCTCCCTGCACTCGAAGTGGATTTTCTGGAGCTACAGAAGCCCAATTGGCGCGCTCTCAACGGCATTGGAAAGTAGACATCCTGGGCTTTCCAGCAATATATAATAGTCCATACTTTGTCCAAGATTTGATGGCCCAAACCCGCGTAGCAATCCGGCCTCAGAAATTCCAGCGTTAAACGCCGGAACTGGATTAAAAGTTGGAGTTAAACGCCCAAACTGGCATGAGAACTGGCGTTTAACTCCAGAAAATGTCTCTACACATAAAAGCTTCAATGCTCAGCCCAAGCACACACCAAGTGGGCCCGGAAGTGGATTTTTCTGTCATTTACTCATTTCTGTAAACCTTAGGATACTAGTTTACTACTTATAGGACCTTTTGACATTGTAATCAAACCTTATGACCTCATAACATTTTGTACACGTTTCTTCCACAGTATGAGCCTCTAAACCCCATGGTTGGGGGTGAGGAGCTCTGCTGTGTCTTGATGGATTAATGCAATTACTACTGTTTCTTACTCAATCATGCTTGCTTCCGTTCTAAGATAACACTTGTTCTTAATCCGGATGAATGTGATGATCCGTGACAATCATCATCATTCTCAACTATGAACATATGCCTGACAACCACCTCTGTTCTATCTTAGATTGAGTAGTTATCTCTTGGGTTCTTTAATCGGAATCTTCGTGGTATAGGCAGGACCTGATGGCAGCATTCAAGAGAATCCGGAAGGTCTAAACCTTGTCTGTGGTATTCTGAGTAGGATTCAATGATTGAATGACTGTGATGTGCTTCAAACCTGTAACCTACTGGGCGTTAGTGACAGACGCAAAAGAGTGATTCTATTCCGGTAGGGAGGGAACCAAACCGGTGATTGGCGGCACTGTGACAGAGTGCTTTGCATTAGCTTTCACTGCGCGGATGGGAGGTAGCTGCTGACAACAGTGAGACCCTACACGAGCTTGCCATGGAAGGAGACATGCGTGTTTGATGAAGAAGACAGTAGGAAAGCAGAGATTCAGAAGATGGAGCATCTCCAAACCTCAACCCATTCTCCATACTGCAGTACAAGTAACCATTACATGTTCTTTTGCTTTTTACAATCAATCCTGATAATTTCTGATATCCTGACTAAGATTTACAAAATAACCATAGCTTGCTTCAAGCCGACAATCTCCGTGGGATCGACCCTTGCTCACGCAAGGTATTACTTGGACGACCCAGTGCACTTGCTGGTTAGTTGTGCGGGATTGCAAAAGTGTTATTGCAATTTCGTGCACCAAGTTTTTGGCGCCGTTGCCGGGGATTGTTCGAGTTTGGACAACTGACGGTTTATTTTGTTGCTTAGATTAGGACTGTTTTCTTTTTGTTGGTTTAGAGTATTTTAGTTGAGTCTAGTTCATATTCTAAGTTTGGTGTCAATTGCATGCTTTTGTTTTTTCTTCTTAATTTTCGAATTTTTTTTCTTGTTCTTAGTTCCTTTTTGATTCATAAAAGTTCTAAGTTTGGTGTCCTCTTTGTGTTTTTCCTTTAAAATTTTCGAAAAATTAGTGTTTGATTTTCTAAAATTTTAAGTTTGGTGTCTTTTGTGTTTTTCTCTTTCCTCTTTTTAAGAATCAAATCTTTTTCATAAAAAATTTTTCAATCATATCTTCTTAATTGCTGTTTTCAAAATCTTTTTCTTTACTAATTGATTCAGTTCCCAATTTGCTTTGATCTTATTTTTCTTAATTTTCGAATTTTATTTTATTTTCCTTTGTATTATTTTATTTTATTTTAATTTTTCGGTTATTTCTAAAAAAAAAATTAATAAAAAAATAAACAAAATTCATCTCTTTGCAATTACTCTCATTTCCCTTTTGTCTATTATGGACTTAAGTGGAATTAATCAGTCCAGAAGGACTCTGGGGTCTTATGGTAACCCCATTACAGCTGCATATGGGAGTAGCATCTGTATACCTCCCATCAAAGCAAGCAGCTTTGAGCTAAACCCTCAACTCATTATCATAGTGCAGCAAAATTGCCAGTATTCCGGTCTTCCAGAGGAAGAACCTACTGAGTTTCTGGCACAGTTCTTACAAATTGCTGACACAATACATGATAAAGAGATAGATCAGGATGTCTACAGACTGTTACTGTTTCCATTTGCTGTAAAAGATCAAGCAAAAAGGTGGTTAAATAACCAACCTACAGCAAGCATAAAGACATGGAAACAGTTATCAGAAAAATTCCTGAATCATTTTTACCCTCCAAAAAGGATGACACAGCTAAGGCTGGACATCCAAGGCTTTAAACAAGAGGATAATGAATCCCTTTATGATGCCTGGGAGAGGTATAGAGGTATGCTAAGAAAATGTCCCTCTGAAATGTTTTCAGAGTGGGTACAGTTAGACATTTTCTACTATGGGCTTACAGAAAAAGCTCAGATGTCTTTAGACCACTCAGCTGGTGGATCTATACACATGAGGAAGACAATTGAAGAAGCTCAAGAGCTTATAGACACTGTTGCTAGAAACCAATACTTATATTCTAGCAATGAGTTCGTTCCAAAGGAGGAGGTCATGGCACTAGTCACTGACCCTAATCCTCAAGAACAGATGAATGAGCTTAATCAACAATTGCTCCTGATGACAGAATAGTTAGCAGAATTTAAAGAAATGCTCCATGATACTAAGGTTGCTAACAAGAGCATAGAACTGCAGTTGAAACAAACAAAACAGCAAATATCTAAACAAATAACAGAAGAATGTCAAGCAGTTCAACTTAGGAGTGGGAAAACACTGAATGCCACTGCTCAAAAGAGCAAGAAATCAATTAAGGAACAGTTGACAAAGGATGACCAAGCTACTGTTCAAAATCCCTCTGAGGACAGTAAGAGCCCAGAGAGGAAGATTATTGGCGTTCAAACGCCAGAAAGGGGAGGAAAGTTGGCGTTAAACGCCCATTCCTTGCCCAATACTGGCGTTCAAACGCCAGAACAGGGAGGAAAGCTGGCGTTAAACGCCCATTCCCTGCCCAGTTCTGGCGTTCAAACGCCAGAAAAGGGGGAGAAGTTGGCGTTTAACGCCCAAACTTTATCCACTCCTGGCGTTCAAACACCCAAGGAGAATCAGGCACCTGAGGTTCTGGTAATTATCCCCCTAACAAGGCTTCTTCAACCACTTCTGTAAGGAATAAACCTGCAGCATCTAAGGTTGAAGAATATCAAGCCAAGATGCCTTATCCTCAGAAACTCCGCAAAGCGGAACAGGGTAAGCAATTTGCCCGCTTTGCAGACTATTTAAGGACTCTTGAAATAAAGATTCCTTTTGCAGAGGCACTTGAGCAAATACCCTCTTATGCTAAGTTCATGAAAGAGATCTTAAGTCATAAGAAGGATTGGAGAGAACTGAAAAAGTATTTCTCACTGAAGAATGCAGTGCAGTCATTCTAAAAAGCTTACCAGAAAAGCTTCAAGATCCTGGAAGCTTTCTGATACCATGCACATTGGAAGGCACTTACACCAAGGTAGCCTTATGTGACCTTGGAGCAAGTATTAACTTAATACCTGCATCCACTATCAGAAAGCTTGGGTTGATTGGAGAAGTCAAACCAACCAGGATATGCCTCCAACTTGCTGATGGCTCCATTAAACACCCATCAGGCATAATAGAGGACATGATTGTCAAAGTTGGGCCATTTGCCTTCCCAACTGACTTTGTGGTGCTGGAAATGGAGGAGCATAAAAATGCAACTCTCATTCTAGGAAGACCTTTCCTAGCAACTGGACGAACTCTCATTGATGTACAAAAGGGGGAAGTAACCTTGAGAGTCAATGAGGATGAGTTCAAGTTGAATGCTGTAAAAGCTATGCAGCATCCAGACACACCAGAGGACTGCATGGACGCTGACATTATTGACTCTCTGGTAGAAGAGATCAATAAGGCTGAAAGCCTAGAATCAGAGCTTGAGAACATCTTCAAAGATGCTCAAACTGATCAGGAAGAGCCAGAGGAGGCAAAGGAATTTTCGAAAATTCCTCAGGAGGAGAATAAGCCTCCTAAGCCTGAACTCAAACCACTACCATCATCCCTGAAATATGCATTTCTGGGAGAGAGTGACACTTTTCCAGTGATTATAAGCTCTGCCTTAAATTCACAGGAAGAGGAAGCACTAATTAAAGTGCTAAGGACACACAAGACAGCTCTTGGGTGGTCCATAAGTGATCTTAAGGGCATTAGCCCAGCTAGATGCATGCACAAGATCCTGTTGGAGGATAATGCCAAACCAGTGGTCCAACCACAGAGGAGGCTAAATCCTGCCATGAAGGAGGTGGTGCAGAAAGAGGTCACTAAATTACTAGAGGCTGGGATTATTTATCCTATTTCTGATAGCCCCTGGGTGAGCCCTGTCCAAGTTGTTCCCAAAAAGGAGGAATGACAGTGGTTCATAATGAAAAAAATGAACTGGTCCCTACAAGGACAGTCACAGGGTGGCGTATGTGTATTGACTACAGAAGGCTCAATACAGCCACCAGAAAGGATCATTTTCCTTTACCATTCATAGACCAAATGCTAGAAAGACTAGCTGGTCATGACTATTACTGCTTTTTGGATGGCTATTCAGGCTATAACCAAATTGCAGTGGACCCCCAGGACCAAGAGAAAACAGCATTCACCTGCCCTTCAGGCGTGTTTGCCTACAGGAGGATGCCTTTTGGTCTGTGCAATGCACCTGCAACCTTTCAGAGGTGCATGCTCTCTATCTTCTCAGATATGGTAGAGAAATTTCTGGAAGTCTTCATGGATGACTTTTCAGTATATGGAGACTCATTTAGCTCCTGTCTTAACCACCTATCACTTGTCTTGAAAAGATGCCAAGAGACTAACCTGGTTTTAAACTGGGAGAAATGTCACTTTATGGTGACTGAAGGAATTGTCCTTGGGCACAAAATTTCAAGCAGGGGAATAGAGGTGGATAAGGCAAAGGTAGAGGTAATTGAAAATTACCACCACCTGCCAATGTTAAGGCAATCAGAAGCTTTCTGGGGCATGCAGGATTCTACAGAAGGTTTATCAAGGATTTTTCGAAAATTGCTAAACCTCTGAGTAACCTGTTAGCTGCTGACACACCATTTGTGTTTGACACACAGTGTCTGCAGGCATTTGAGACCCTGAAAGCTAAGCTGGTCACAGCACCAGTCATCTCTGCACCAGATTGGGCATTACCATTTGAATTAATGTGTGATGCCAGTGATCATGCCATTGGTGCAGTGTTGGGACAGAGGCATAACAAACTTCTGCATGTCATTTATTATGCGAGCCGTGTTCTAAATGATGCACAGAAGAATTACACAACCACAGAAAAAGAATTACTTGCAGTGGTTTATGCCATTGACAAGTTTAGATCCTACCTAGTGGGATCCAAAGTGATTGTGTACACTGACCATGCTGCTCTTAAATACTTACTCACAAAGCAGGATTCAAAACCCAGGCTTATCAGATGGGTGTTGCTTCTGCAAGAGTTTGATATAGAAATAAGAGACAGAAAAGGGACAGAGAACCAAGTGGCAGATCATCTGTCCAGAATAGAGCCAGTAGCTGGGGCGTCCCTCCCTTCTACTGAGATCTCTGAGACCTTCCCAGATGAGCAACTCTTTGCCATTCAGGAAGCTCCATGGTTTGCAGACATTGCAAATTATAAAGCTGTGAGGTTCATACCCAAGGAGTACAGTTATGTGCAAAGAAAGAAACTAATTTCAGATGCCAAGTACTACCTTTGGGATGAACCATATCTCTTTAAGAGATGTGCTGACGGAGTGATCCGCAGGTGTATACCCAGAGAGGAAGCACGAAGGATCCTATGGCACTGCCATGGATCACAGTATGGAGGACACTTTGGAAGTGAGCGAACAGCCACTAAAGTTCTCCAGTGCGGCTTCTACTGGCCTACTCTCTATAAAGATTCCCGAGAGTTTGTGCGTAACTGTGACAGTTGCCAAAGAGCTGGTAACCTGCCTCATGGATATGCCATGCCTCAACAAGGGATATTAGAGATAGAGCTGTTTGATGTATGGGGAATTGACTTCATGGGGCCATTCCCACCATCATACTCAAACACTTACATTCTGGTGGCAGTGGACTATGTATCTAAGTGGGTAGAAGCAATTGCTACACCCACTAATGATACCAAAACCGTGCTGAAATTCCTCCAGAAAAACATTTTCAGCAGGTTTGGCGTCCCTAGAGTACTAATCAGTGATGGGGGTACTCATTTCTGTAATAAACAGCTATACTCTGCTATGGTTAGATATGGAATCAGCCATAAAGTGGCAACTCCGTATCATCCACAGACAAAATGGGCAAGCTGAAGTCTCTAACAGAGAGCTAAAAAGAATCCTGGAACGGACTGTGATGTCCCGAAGAAAGGATTGGGCAAAGAGCTTGGATGATGCTCTGTGGGCATACAGAACAGCATTCAAGACTCCTATAGGGACCTCCCCATACCAATTGGTGTATGGAAAGGCCTGTCATTTGCCTGTGGAACTGGAACATAAAGCCTACTGGGCAACCAGATTCCTAAACATGGATGCACAGTTAGCTGGTGAAAAAAGATTGCTCCAGCTAAATGAGCTAGAAGAGTTCAGACTCAATGCCTTTGAAAATGCTAAGATCTATAAGGAAAAGGCAAAGAAGTGGCATGACAAGAGATTGTCAACCAGAGTCTTTGAGCCAGGACAAAAAGTTCTCCTCTTCAACTCTAGGCTCAGACTGTTTCCAGGAAAACTCAAATCCCGTTGGAGGGGTCCATATGTGATTACAAAGTGTCACCATATGGGTATGTTGAGCTTCAGGATATTGATTCTGACAGTAAGTTCATTGTTAATGGACAGAGGATCAAACACTATCTTGAAGGAAATTTTGAGCAGGAATGCTCAGAACTGAGACTTGAGTGATTCTCAGTGAAAGTCCAGCTAAAGACAGTAAAGAAGCGCTGGGAGGCAACCCAGTCATTAGGAAGTTGTATGATTAGTTCTTACAGAGGCAAGTATCAAAAATGAAGGAATTCACAGAGTTACAGAAGGATTCAGCTCAAAAAGCAGAGAAAATGAGCTTACTGGCGAAAAAACGCCAGTAAGGGGCATTTTGGGCGTCAAACGCCAGAATGGGCACCATTCTGGGCGTTTAACGCCAGTAATGGTACCATTCTGGGCGTTAACGCCAGAATGGGCACCATTCTGGGCGTTTAACGCCAGGTGTGCAGCATCACTGGGCGTTCAGAAAAACGCCCAGTGAGGAAGGTTTTCTGGCGTTTAACGCCAGCCAGGGTACCTGGCTGGGCGTTAAACGCCCAAAAGGGGCAACAAATGGGCGTTAAACGCCAGAATGGGTGCCATTCTGGGCGTTTAACGCCAGCTTGGTGGGGGGACCACATTTTTGTTTTCAACTCAGATTTTTTCAAACTTTCCTTTTCTCACCCATACTTTTCTACAAAATCACACTTCAATCATTCATTATTCACTTTCAAATCTTCAAAAATCAAAACAATTTTTCAAATCTATTTCAAAATAATCCAAATCTTCTTCAAAAACTCACCCTTTTCTCAAAAATCTTTCATATCTTTTCAAATTTCCTTTCAAATCTCTCTTTTGTTTTCGAAATTCTCCTCCCCCACTCTATAAATGAACGTTCCTCACCCCTCCTTCCTCACACCATTCGAATTTTCTCTCCCTCTCTCTCTCTCTTCTCTTATTTCTTTTCTTTTTGCTTGAGGACAAGCAAAACCTCTAAGTTTGGTGTGCTTTTCCGTGATCACTAAGCCAAGATTCATCAATATCATGGCTCCCAAGGGAAAACAAACCAACTCAAGAGGAAGGAAAGAGACCAATCCAAAGAATCTTTGGAATGAAGAGAAGTTCTTAACCAAAGAACATGAGGACCATTATCACAAAATAATGGGACTGAGGTCAGTGATCCCGGAAGTTAAATTTGATCTGAAAGAAGATGAATATCCGGAGATCCAAGAGCAAATTCGAAACAGAGGTTGGGAAGTTCTGACCAATCCTGAGACAAAGGTTGGAAGGAACATGGTTCAGGAATTCTACTCAAATCTGTGGCTCACAGATAAGCAAAGAATGACTGGAACCGCTTTTCCTACCCACAGAACCATGGTCAGAGGGAAAGTTATGTACTTCCATCTGGACAAAATAAGAGAAATCTTCAAGTTACCTCAACTACAAGATGATCCTGATTCCTTCAATAGGAGGATGGTGAGAGTAGATAAGGGGTTGGATCAAGTTCTAGAGGACATATGCCTCCCTGGAACTAAGTGGATAACCAATTCTAAGGGTGTCCCAAACCAACTCAAGAGGGGAGACCTCAAGCCAATTGCAAGAGGTTGGCTAGACTTTATTGGGCGTTCCATATTGCCCACTAGCAACCGTTCTGAGGTCACCATCAAGAGAGCAGTGATGATTCACTGTATTATGCTTGGAAAAGCAGTGGAGGTGCATCATGTGATTGCTTGTGAGATCTACACAATTGCAAATAAGAATTCCACTGAAGCCAAATTGGCCTACCCAAGCTTAATCTCCTTGCTCTGCAAAGAGGCTGGGGTAAAAATGGGAGTAGATGAGTTCATACCCATTGAACATCCAATCACCAAGAAGTCAATGGAAGGACAAGTGCAAGACAACTCTATCAAGAGGAGGACGCGTGAGTTCCTCCCTGAATTCCCTGAAATTGGCTACTGGGCCAGCCTAGAAGCATCCATCAACAAGCTGCAAGAGACTATGGAGCAACTGAAGGAAGAACAGCAGAATCAGAACTGCATGATCTGCAAATTGCTGAAGGAACAAGAGAAGCAGGGGCGTGATATCAAGGAACTGAAGCGCCAAAAGCTCTCCTCTCAAGCTGGGGGAGCATCCACTTCTCAAAATCAAGGTTGTTGAGTCCTAACTCTGTGAAAACCTCTATCATTAGGAGCCTCTGTTTTTTTTTCGTTTTTATTATTATCCTTTTTCCTTTATTTTTAGTCTCATCTTACATCTATATTGAGTCTTGTTCTTAATTAATAAAATTAATAAAGTTTATGCCTTAAAGCTATGATGTCCTATGAATCCATCACCTCTCTTAAAAGAAAAATGCTTTAATCACAAAAGAACAAGAGGTACAGGATTCCGAAATTTATCTCTGAAACTAGTTGAATTAGTTTGATGTGGTGGCAATACTTTTGTTTTCTGAATGAATGCTTGAACAGTGCATATGTCTTTTGAATTTGTGTTTTAAGAATGTTAAAATTGTTGGCTCTTAAAAGAATGAGGAGAAAGAGAACTGTTATTGAGGATCTGAAAAATCATCAAATTGATTCTTGAAGCAAGAAAAGCAGTGAAAAAAAAAAAATATATATTTCGAAAAAAAAGAGAAAGAAGAAAAAAAAGAAAAAGAAAAGAAAAAAAAAAAAGAAATAAAGTTGTGATCCAAGGCAACAAGAGTGTGCTTAAGAACCCTGGACACCTCTAATTGGGGACTTTAGCAAAGCTGAGTCACAATCTAAGAAGGTTCACCCAATTATGTGTCTGTGGCATGTATGTATCCGGTGGTAATACTGGAAGACAGAGTGCTTTGGGCCACAGCCAAGACTCATACATTAGCTATGTTCAAGAATCAATATACTTAACTAGGAGAATCAATAACACTATCTGAGTTCTGAGTTCTTATAGATGCCATCATTCTGAACTTCAAAGGATAGAGTGAGATGCCAAAACTGTTCGGAGGCAAAAAGCAACTAGTTCCGCTCATCTAATTGGAGCTAAGTTTCTTTGATATTTTGGAGTCTATAGTATATTCTCTTCTTTTTATCCTATTTTGATTCTCAGTTGCTTGGGGACAAGCAACAATTTAAGTTTGGTGTTGTGATGAGCGGATAATTTGTATGCTTTTTGGCATTGTTTTTAGTATGTTTTTAGTATCTTTTAGTTAGTTTTTAGTATATTTTTATTAGTTTTTAACTAAAATTCACTTTTCTGGACTTTACTATGAGTTTGTGTGTTTTTCTGTGATTTCAGGTATTTTCTGACTGAAATTGAGGGTCCTGAGCAAAAATCTGATCCAGAGACTGAAAAGGACTGCAGATGCTGTTGGATTCTGACCTCCCTGCACTCGAAGTGGATTTTCTGGAGCTACAGAAGCCCAATTGGCGCGCTCTCAATGGCATTGGAAGTAGACATCCTGGGCTTTCCAGCAATATAATAGTCCATACTTTGTCCAAGATTTGATGGCCCAAACCCGCGTAGCAATCCGGCCTCAGAAATTCCAGCGTTAAACGCCGGAACTGGATTAAAAGTTGGAGTTAAACGCCCAAACTGGCATGAGAACTGGCGTTTAACTCCAGAAAATGTCTCTACACATAAAAGCTTCAATGCTCAGCCCAAGCACACACCAAGTGGGCCCGGAAGTGGATTTTTCTGTCATTACTCATTTCTGTAAACCTTAGGATACTAGTTTACTACTTATAGGACCTTTTGACATTGTAATCAAACCTTATGACCTCATAACATTTTGTACCGTTTCTTCCACAGTATGAGCCTCTAAACCCCATGGTTGGGGGTGAGGAGCTCTGCTGTGTCTTGATGGATTAATGCAATTACTACTGTTTCTTACTCAATCATGCTTGCTTCCGTTCTAAGATAACACTTGTTCTTAATCCGGATGAATGTGATGATCCGTGACAATCATCATCATTCTCAACTATGAACATATGCCTGACAACCACCTCTGTTCTATCTTAGATTGAGTAGTTATCTCTTGGGTTCTTTAATCGGAATCTTCGTGGTATAGGCAGGACCTGATGGCAGCATTCAAGAGAATCCGGAAGGTCTAAACCTTGTCTGTGGTATTCTGAGTAGGATTCAATGATTGAATGACTGTGATGTGCTTCAAACCTGTAACCTACTGGCGTTAGTGACAGACGCAAAGAGTGATTCTATTCCGGTAGGGGAGGGAACCAAACCGGTGATGGCGGCACTGTGACAGAGTGCTTTGCATTAGCTTTCACTGCGCGGATGGGAGGTAGCTGCTGACAACAGTGAGACCCTACACGAGCTTGCCATGGAAGAGACATGCGTGTTTGATGAAGAAGACAGTAGGAAAGCAGAGATTCAGAAGATGGAGCATCTCCAAACCTCAACCCATTCTCCATTACTGCAGTACAAGTAACCATTACATGTTCTTTGCTTTTTACAATCAATCTGATAATTTCTGATATCCTGACTAAGATTTACAAAATAACCATAGCTTGCTTCAAGCCGACAATCTCCGTGGGATCGACCCTTGCTCACGCAAGGTATTACTTGGACGACCCAGTGCACTTGCTGGTTAGTTGTGCGGATTGCAAAAGTGTTATTGCAATTTCGTGCACCAGTTTCACCGTTGTCAGTGGCTACCTCCCATCCTCTCAGTGAAAATACGTCCCTGATGCTCTGTCATAGCATAGGCTAATCATCTGTCGGTTCTCGGTCCGGCCGGATAGAATCCAGTGATTCTTTTGCGTCTGTCACTAACGCCCCGCCTTTCGGAGTTTGAAGCACGTCACAGTCATTCAATCATTGAATCCTACTCAGAATACCACAGACAAGGTTAGACCTTCCAGATTCTCTTGAATGCCGCCATCAGTTCTTGCCTATACCACGAAGACTCTGATCTCACGGAATGGCTGGCTCGTTTGTCAGGCGAGCACTCGGTTGTCAGGCGATCAACCATGCATCATGCAATCAGAAATCCAAGAGATATTCACCAAGCCTCGAAGCTTGTAGAACAAGAATGGTTGTCAGTCACCTTGTTCATAGGTGAGAATGGTGATGATCCGTGACAATCATCACCTTCATCAAGTTGAAGAACAAGTGATATCTTGGACAAAGAACAAGCGGAATTGAATAGAAGAACAATAGTAATTGCATTAATACTCGAGGTACAGCAGAGTCCACACCTTAATCTATGGTGTGTAGAAACTCCACCGTGAAAATACATAAGAACAAGGTCTAGGCATGGCCGAATGGCCAGCCTCCCAAATGATCTAAGATAGCATAAAATTAGAAGATAGCTACCAAGATTGTCAAATACAATAGTAAAAGGTCCTACTTATAGAAAACTAGTAGCCTAAGGTGTACAAAGATGAGTAAATGACATAAAAATCCACTTCCGGGCCCACTTGGTGTGTGCTTAGGCTGAGCAATGAAGCATTTTCGTGTAGAGACTTGTCTTGGAGTTAAACGCCAGCTTTTATGCCAGTTTGGGCGTTTAACTCCCATTTAGGTGCCAGTTCCGGGTTTAACGCTGGAATTTCTTGAGGTGACTTTGAACGCCGGTTTGGGCCATCAAATCTTGGGCAAAGTATGGACTATCATATTGCTGGAAAGCCCAGGATGTCTACTTTCCAACGCCGTTGAGAGCGCGGCAATTGGGCTTCTGTAGCTCCAGAAAATCCACTTCGAGTGCAGGGAGGTCAGAATCCAACAGCATCTGCAGTCCTTTCAGTCTCTGAATCAGATTTTGCTCAGAACCTTCAATTTCAGCCAGAAAATACCTGAAATTACAGAAAAACACACAAACTCATAGTAAAGTCCAGAAAAGTGAATTTTAACTAAAAACTAATAAAATATACTAAAAAACTAACTAGATCATACTAAAAACATACTAAAAACAATGCCAAAAAGTGTACAAATTATCCGCTCATCACAACACCAAACTTAAATTGTTGCTTGTCCCCAAGCAACTGAAGATCAAATAAGATAAAAAGAAGAGAATATGCAATGAACTCCAAAAACATCTATGAAGATCAGTATTAATTAGATGAGCGGGGCTTTAGCTTTTTGCCTCTGAATAGTTTTGGCATCTCATTTTATCCTTTGGAACTCAGAATGATTGGCTTCTTTAGGAACTCAGAATCCAGATAGTGTTATTGATTCTCCTAGTTAAGTATGATGATTCTTGAACACAGCTACTTTATTGAGTCTTGGCTGTGGCCCAAAGCACTCTGTCTTCCAGTATTACCACCGGATACATACATGCCACAGACACATAATTGGGTGAACTTTTTCATTGTGGACTCAGCTTTGCTAAAGTCCCCAATTAGAGGTGTCCAGGGTTCTTAAGCACACTCTTATTTCCTTGGATCACAACTTTATTCTTCTTTTTCATCAATTTTTTTCGTTTTTCCCCCCCTTTTTTTTTCGTTTGCTTTTTTTTTGTATTCACTGCTTTTTCTTGCTTCAAGAATCATTTTATGATTTTTCAGATCCTCAGTAACATGTCTCCTTTTTCATCATTCTTTCAAGAGCCAACATTCATGAACCACAAATTCAAAAGACATATGCACTGTTCAAGCATACATTCAGAGAACAAAAGTGTTGCCACCACATCAAAATAATTAAACTGTTATAAAATTCAAAATTCATGCAATTCTTTTCCTTTTCAATAAGCATGTTTTTATTTAAGAAAGGTGATGGATTCATAGGACATTCATAACTTTAAGGCATAAACACTAAGACACTAATGATCATAAGACACAAACATGGATAAACATAAGCACTAAAATTCGAAAAACAGAAGAATAAAGAACAAGGAAATCAAGGAACGGGTCCACCTTAGTGATGGCGGCTCTTCCTTCCTCTTGAAGGTCCTATGGAGTGCTTAAGCTCCTCAATGTCTCTTCCTTGCCTTTGTTGCTCCTCTCTCATGATTCTTTGATCTTCTCTTATTTCATGAGGAGAATGGAGTGTTCTTGGTGCTCCACCCTTAGTTGTCCATGTTGGAACTCAATTCTCCTAGGGAGGTGTTTAGTTGCTCCCAATAGTTTTGTGGAGGAAAGTGCATCTCTTGAGGCATCTCAGGGATCTCATGATAAGAGGGGTCTCTTGTGTGCTCCATCCTTTTCTTGGTAATGGGCTTATCCTCATCAATGGTGATGTCTCCCTCTATGTCAACTCCAACTGAATAACAAAGGTGACAAATGAGGTGAGGAAAGGCTAACCTTGCCAAGGTAGAGGACTTGTCCGCCACCTTGTAGAGTTCTTGGGCTATAACCTCATGAACTTCCACTTCTTCTCCAATCATGATGCTATGGATCATGATGGCCCGGTCTAGAGTAACTTCGGATCGGTGCTAGGGAATGATTGAGCGTTGGATAAACTCCAACCATCCTCTAGCACGGGTTTGAGGTCATGCCTTCTCAATTGAACCGGCTTGCCTCTTGAATCTCTCTTCCATTGTGCGCCCTCTTCACATATGATTGTGAGGACTTGGTCCAACCTTTGATCAAAGTTGACCCTTCTTGTGCAAGGATGTTCATCTCCTTGCATCATAGGCAAGTTGAACGCCACCCTCACACTTTCGGACTAAATCAAAGTATTCCCCGAACCATAGTAAGATAATTCTTTGGATCCGGGTTCACACTTTGATCATGGTTCTTGGTGATCCATGCATTGGCATAGAACTCTTGAACCATCAAGATTCCGACTTGTTGAATGGGGTTGGTAAGCACTTCCCAACCTCTTCTTCGGATCTCATGGCGGATCTCCGGATATTCACCCTTTTTGAGTGAAAAGGGGACCTCGGGGATCACCTCTTCAAGGCCACAACTTCATAGAAGTGGTCTTGATGCACCCTTGAGATGAATCTATCCATCTCCCATGACTCGGAGGTGGAAGCTTTTGCCTTCCCTTTCCTTTCTAGAGGTTTCTCCGGCCTTGGATGCCATAAATGGTTATGGAAAACGAAAAAGCAACGCTTTTACCACACCAAACTTAAAATGTTTGCTCGTCCTCGAGCAAAAGAAGAAAGAAGAGAGTAGAAGAAGAGAAATGAGGAAGAGGGAGATGGTGGTGTATTCGGCTAAGAGGGGGAGAAGTGTTGTTTAGGTTGTGTGAAAATGAAGGGGTTAAGAAGGGTTTATATAAGAGAGAGGGGAGATGAGGTTCGGCCATTATGGGTGGGTTTGGGAGGGAAAGTGGTTTGAATTTGAAGGGTGAGGTTGGTGGGGTTTTATGAAGGATGGATGTGAGTGGTGAAGAGAAAGATGGGATTTGATAGGTAGGTGAAGGGTTTTTTGGGGAAGAGGTGTTGAGGTGATTGGTGAATGGGGGAAGAAGAGAGAGTGGTGGTGGGGTCCTTGGGGTCCCACAGATCCTGTGGTGTCAAGGAAAAGTCATCCCTGCACCAAATGTTGCTCAAAATCACGTTTTGAGCCATTTCTGGCGTTAAACGCCGGGCTGGTGCCATTCCTGGCGTTTAACGCCAGGTTCTTGCCCTTTTCTGGCGTTTAACGCCAGTCTGGTGCCCCTTTCTGGCGTTAAACGCCCAGAATGGTGCCAGACTGGGCGTTAAAACGCCCAACTGCTAGGCTTACTGGCGTTTGAACGACAGCAGCATCTTCCTCCAGGGTGTGCTTTTTCTTCCTGTTTTTCATTCTGTTTTTGCTTTTTCAATTAATTTGTGACTTCTTATGATCATCAACCTACAAAATAAAATAAATAAACAAAAGAAAATATGTAAAATATAATATGGGTTGCCTCCCAACAAGCGCTTCTTTAATGTCAGTAGCTTGACAGAGGGCTCTCATGGAGCCTCATATATACTCATAGCAATGTTGGAACCTCCCAACACCAAACTTAGAGTTCGAATGTGGGGGTTCAACACCAAACTTAGAGTTTGGTTGTGGCCTCCCAACACCAAACTTAGAGTTTGAATGTGGGGGCTCTTCTTGACTCTGATTTGAGAGAAGCTCTTCATGCTTTCTCTATGGTGACCGAGGGATATCCTTGAGCCTTAAACACAAAGGATTCTCCATTCACTTGAATGATAAGTTCACCTCTATCAACATCAATCACAGCCTTGCTGTGGCTAGGAAAGGTCTGCCAAGGATGATGGTTTCATCCATGCATTTCCCAGTCTCTAGGACTATGAAATCAGTAGGGATGTAATGGTCTTCAATCTTAACCAGAACATTCTCTACAAGTCCATAAGCTTGTTTTCTTGAGTTGTCTGCCATCTCTAGTGAATTTTTGCAGCTTGTACCTCAAAGATCCTTAGCTTCTCCATTACTGAGAGAGGCATGAGGTTTACACTTGACCCTAAGTCACACAGAGCCTTCTTGAAGGTCATGGTGCCTATGGTACAAGGTATGGAAAACTTCCCAGGGTCTTGTCTTTTGAGGTAATTTCTGCCTAGACAAGTCATCCAGTTATTGGTGAGCAAAGGAGGTTCATCCTCCCAAGTCTCATTTCCAAATAACTTGTTATTTAGCTTCATGATTGCTCCAGGTATTTAGCAACTTGCTCTTCAGTGACATACTCATCCTCTTCAGAGGAAGAATACTCATCAGAGCTCATGAAGGCAGAAGTAAGTCCAATGGAATCTCTATGGTCTCATTTTGAGCCCAGATTCCCATGGTTCCTCATTGGGGAACTCATTGGAGGCTAGTGCACGCCCATTGAGGTCTTCCTCAGTGGCGTTCACTTCCTCCTTCCTCTCCAAATTCGGCCATATTGGCTTTGCACTCTCCTTTTGGATTTTCTTCTGTGTTGCTTGGAAGAGTACTTGGAGGGAGTTCAGTAACTTTCTTGCTCAGTTGTCCCACTTGTCCTTCCAAATTCCTAATGGAAGACCTTTTTCAGTCATGAAACTTTGAGTGGTTTTGATTAGATCAGAGACCATGGTTGCTAAGTCAGAGGGGTTGCTTAGAATTCTCTGTCTGTTGCTGAGAAGATGATGGAAAAGGCTTGCCATTGGTTAAACCTGTTTCTTCCACCATTATTATTAAAACCTTGTTGAGATCTCTCTTGATTCTTCCATGAGAGATTGGGTGATTTCTCCATGAAGAATTATAGGTGTTACCATAGGGTTCTCCTAGGTAATTCACCTCTTCCATTGAAGGGTTCTCAGGATCATAAGCTTCTTCCTCAGATGAAGCATCCTTGGTACTACTGGTGCATTTTGCATTCCAGACAGACTTTGAGAAATCAAATTGACTTGTTGAGTCAATATTTATTCTGAGCCAAAATGGCGTTCAGAGTATCAATCTCAAGAACTCCTTTCTTCTGACTTGTCCCATGTTCACAGGATTTCTCTCAGAAGTGTACATGAATTGGTTATTTGCAACCATTTCAATGAGCTCTTGAGCTTCTGTAGGCGTCTTCTTCAGATGAAGAGATCCTCCAGCAGAGCTATCCAAGGACATCTTAGATAGTTCAGAGAGACCATCATAGAAATACCTATGATGCTCCATTCAGAAGCATGTCAGAAGGACATTTTCTGATCAATTGTTTGTATCTTTCCCAAGCTTCATAGAGGGATTCTCATCCTTCTGTCTGAAGGTTTGGACTTCCACTCTAAGCTTACTCCATCTTTGTGGTGGAAAGAACTTTGCCAAGAAGGCATTGACTAGCTTTTCCCAAGAGTCCAGGCTTTCTTTAGGTTGAGAGTCAACCATATTCTAGCTCTGTCCCTTACAGCAAAAGGGAATAGCATCAGTCTATAGACCTCAGGGTCTACCCCATTAGTCTTGACTGTGTCACGATTTGCAAGAATTCAGCTAAAAACTGATGAGGATCTTCCATGGAAGTCCATGGAACTTGCAATTCTGTTGCATTAGAGAAACTAATTGAGGCTTAAGCTCAAAGTGTTTGCTCCAATGGCAGGGATAGAGATGCTTCTCCCATAGAAGTCGGGAGTAGGTGCAGTAAAGTCACCCAGCACCTTCCTTGTATTGTTTGCATTATTGTTGTTTTCGGCTGCCATGTCTTCTTCTTCTTTGAAGAATTCGGTCAGTTCCTCTAAAGAGAGTTGTGCTTTGGCTTCTCTTAGCTTTCTCTTCAAGGTCCTTTCGGGTTCAGGGTCAGCTTCAACAAGAATGCCTTTCCTCTTTCTATGCCTTTGAGAAGAGAACAAGAAAATGTGGAATCCTCTATGTCACAGATAGAGATTCCTTAAGGTGTCAGAGGAAAAGAGAAATAGAAAGAAGAAGGAGAAGAAGAATTCGAACTTTAATTAGATAAGGTTCGAATTGTGCATTGAGAAGGAGTGGTACTCCATAAATAGAAGGATGTGAGAAGGAGGGAAGTAATTTTTCGAAAATTAATTAAAATATTTTGAAAACATTTTTGAAAAACATAATTGATTTTCGAAAATAAAAGTGGAAAAGAAATCAAGTGATTTTTGAAAAAGATTTTTAAATTAGAAATAAAAAAGATTTGATTGAAAACTATTTTGAAAAAGATGGGTTAAGAAGATATGATTGGTTTTAAAAAGATGTGATTGAAAAGATATGATTTGAAACAATTTTAAAAAGATATGATTGAAAAACAATTTTGAAAAGATTTGATTTGAAAATAAATGACTTGCCTAACAAGAAATGATGTGATTCAAAACATTAAACCTTTCTCAATAGAAAAGGCTACAATCTGAAATTTGAATCAAATCATTAATTGTTAGTAAGTATCTTTGAAAAGGAAAGAAATTAATTTTGAAAACATTTGATTGAAAAGATATGATTTGAAAAAGATTTGATTTGAAAAACTTTGAAAACTTGAAAAAAAATTTGATTTGAAAAACAAAATCTTCCCCCTAGCACCATCCTGGCGTTAAACGCCCAGAATGGTATCCATTCTGGCGTTTAACGCCCAAAAATGCACCCTTTTGGGCGTAAACGCCCAACCAGGTACCCTGGCTGGCGTTTAAACGCCAGTCTGCCTTCTTCACTGGGCATTTTTGAATGCCCAGCTTTTTCTGTATAATTCCTCTGCAGTATGTTCTGAATCTTCAATTCTCTTATTATTGACTTGAAAAGACACAAATTAAAAATATTTTTGGATTTTTAATAATCAAAGTGCAACAAGAATCAAATAAACAATGCATGCAAGACACCAAACTTAGCAGTTTGTATACTATTGACACTATATGAGACACATAACACTCAAGTCAAAAGAATTCAAAGATCAGAGTAAGAAATCATCAAGAATTACTTGAAGATCCTTAAGACACATGAATGAATGCATGCAATTGACACCAAACTTAAGATGAGACTCTAGACTCAAGCAAGAAACATCAATATTTTTTGTTTTATGGTTTTTGTGAATTTTTTTGTGATTTTCGAAAATTAAGTGGAAAAAGATATCAAAATTCTTAATGAGAATTCCAGGAATCAGTGCAATGCTAGTCTAAGACTCCGGTCCAGGAATTAGACAGGCTTCACAGCCAGCCAAGCTTTCAAAGAAGCTTCGGTCCAAAACACTAGACATGGCCAAAGGCCAGCCAAGCTTAGCAGATCACTGCTCCAAAAGCAAGATCAACAAGCTTGTGATGATAAGTTGAAACCTCGGTCCAATGAAATTAGACATGGCTTTACAGCCAGCCCGATTTCAGCAAATCATCATGAAACTATAGAATTCATCTTCAAGAATTTCGAAAAAAAAATAAATGCTAATTAGCAACAAGATGAACCGTCAGTTGTCCATACACAAGAACATCCCGGCAACGGCGCCAAAAACTTGGTGCACGAAATTGTGATCAATACTTTTCAAAACATAAACAATCCCTAGTAATGGCTCCAAAGACTTGGTGCTCAATACCATGGCATAAAAACAACTTCGCACAACTAACAGCAAGTGCACTGGGTCGTCCAAGTAATAAACCTTACGCGAGTAAGGGTCGATCCCACGGAGATTGGTGGTATGAAGCAAGCTATGGTCACCTTGTAAATCTCAGTCAGGCAGACTCAATGGGTATAGTGGTAAACGAATAAAGCAATAAGATAAAGATAGAGATACTTATGTATATCATTGGTGAGAGCTTCAGATAAGCGTATGAAGATGCCTTCCCTTCCGTCTCTCTGCTTCTTACTGTCTTCATCCAATCCTCTTACTCCTTTCCATGGCAAGCTCGTGTAGGGTTTCACCGTTGTCAGTGGCTACCTCCCATCCTCTCAGTGAAAATACGTCCCTGATGCTCTGTCACAGCATAGGCTAATCATTTGTCGGTTCTCGGTCCGGCCGGAATAGAATCCAGTGATTCTTTTGTGTCTGTCACTAAGCCCCGCCTTTCGGAGTTTGAAGCACGTCATAGTCATTCAATCATTGAATCCTACTCAGAATACCACAGACAAGGTTAGACCTTCCGGATTCTCTTGAATGCCGCCATCAGTTCTTGCCTATACCACGAAGACTCTGATCTCACGGAATGGCTGGCCTCTTTGTCAGGCGAGCACTCGGTTGTCAGGCGATCAACCATGCATCATGCAATCAGAAATCCAAGAGATATTCACCAAGCCTCGAATGCTTGTAGAACAAGAATGGTTGTCAGTCACCTTGTTTCATAGGTGAGAATGGTGATGATCCGTGACAATAATCACCTTCATCAAGTTGAAGAACAAGTGATATCTTGGACAAAGAAACAAGCAGAATTGAATAGAATAACAATAGTAATTGCATTAATACTCGAGGTACAGCAGAGCTCCACACCTTAATCTATGGTGTGTAGAAACTCCACGTTGAAATACATAAGAACAAGGTCTAGGCATGGCCGAATGGCCAGCCTCCCAAATGATCTAGATAGCATAAAATTAGAAGATAGCTACCAGATTGTCAAATACAATAGTAAAAGGTCCTACTTATAGAAAACTAGTAGCCTAAGGTGTACAAAGATGAGTAAATGACATAAAAATCCACTTCCGGGCCCACTTGGTGTGTGCTTGGGCTGAGCAATGAAGCATTTTCGTGTAGAGACTTGTCTTGGAGTTAAACGCCAGCTTTTATGCCAGTTGGGCGTTTAACTCCCATTTAGGTGCCAGTTCCGGCCTTTAACGCTGGAATTTCTTGAGGTGACTTTGAACGCCGGTTTGGGCCATCAAATCTTGGGCAAAGTATGGACTATCATATATTGCTGGAAAGCCCAGGATGTCTACTTTCCAACGCCGTTGAGAGCGCGCCAATTGGGCTTCTGTAGCTCCAGAAAATCCACTTCGAGTGCAGGGAGGTCAGAATCCAACAGCATCTGCAGTCCTTTTCAGTCTCTGAATCAGATTTTGCTCAGAACCTTCAATTTCAGCCAGAAAATACCTGAAATTACAGAAAAAAACACAAACTCATAGTAAAGTCCAGAAAAGTGAATTTTAACTAAAACTAAAAAAATATACTAAAAAACTAACTAGATCATACTAAAAACATACTAAAAACAATGCCAAAAAAGTGTACAAATTATCCGCTCATCAACCATTCTGCAGGTTGAATCCATTCACCTAAAGAAAATACATGCAGAAGCTCAAGAACTTATTGACATGGTTACAAATAACCAATTCATGTAAACTTCTGAAAGGAATTCCGTGAATAATAGGGACACCTCAAAGGAAGGGAGTTCTTGAAATTGATGCTCTGAATGCCATATTGGCTCAGAAAAAAATGACTCAGCAAGTCAACATGATTTCTCAAGTTTGAATGGATAGCAAAATGCATCCAACAGCACTAAAGAAGCATCTTCTGAAGAGAGAGCTTATGATCCTGAAAACCCTGCAATGGTAGAGGTAAATATATGGATGAACCTTATGGAAACACCTATAATTCATCATGGAGAAATCATCCAAATTTCTCATGGAAGGATCACAAAAGCCTCAACAAGGCTTTAATAATGGTGGAAGAAATAGGCTCAGCAATATCAAGCTTATCCATCATCTTCTCAGCAATAGACAGAGAATTATGAACAGAATACCTATAACTTAGCAAATTTAGTCTCTGATCTGTCTAAGGCCACTTTAAGTTTCATGAATGAAACAAGGTCCTCCATTAGAAATTTGGAGGCACAAGTGGGCAAGCTAAGTAAGAAAGTCACTGAAACTCCTCCTAGACTCTCCAAGCAATACAAAAGAGAATCTAAAGAGAGAGTGCAAGGCCATTGATATAGTCAATATAGCCGAATGCAAGGAGGAAGAGGAGGACGTGAATCACAACGAGGAAGACCTCATGGGACGTCTCCAACCAAGAAGGAGTTCCCTATTGAGGACCCAAAGGAATCTGAGGCTCATATAGAGACCAAGAGATTCCATTAAACCTCCTTCTACCATTCAGAGCTCTGAAGACTATTCTTCCTCTGAAGAGGATGAAGATGTAACTGGAGAGCAAGTTGTTCAATATCTAGGAGCCACGATGAAGCTAAATGCCAAGATATTTGGTAATGAGAGGAAGCATGAACAGCTTCTCTCAATGCAGAGTCAAACAGAGCCCCACAGTCAACTCTATATTTGGTGTGGGAGGCCACAGCCAAACTCTAAGTTTGGTGTTGAAACCCCCACATTTAAACTCTAAGTTTGGTGTTGGGAGGTCCCAACAATGCTCTGAACATCTGTGAAGCTCCATGAGAGCTCACTGTCAAACTATTGACATTAAAGAAGTTATTGGGAGGCAACCCAATTTTTATTATCTAATTTTATTTTTCTTTTTATGTTCTTTTGTGTTTATCATGTTCATGATCATGTGGAGACACGAAAAAAAATTAAAATTAAAAACAGAATAAAAAATAGTAGAAGAAAAATCACACCTTGGAGGAAGGACTTACTGGCATTTAAACGCCAGTAAGGAGCATCTGGCTGGCGTTCAACGCCAGAACAGAGCATGGATCTGGGCTGAACGCCAAAAACATGCAGCAATCTGGCGTTTAAATGCCAGGATTGCACACTAAGGAAAGCTGGCGTTCAATGCCAAAAACATGCTGTAGATGGGCGTTGAACGCCCAGAACAAGCATAGAGCTGGCGTTTAACGCCAGAAACAAGCACCAATCTGGCGTTAAACGCTAGGATTGCATGCAGAGGGCATTTACAGCCTCATTAGTGCAGGGATGTAAATCTTTGACACCTTAGGATCTGTGGACCCCACAGGATCCCCACCTACCTCAACTCACCTCTCTCTTCTTCACCAATCACATCCACCATCTCTTCCCCACCAATCCAACCCATATGGCCGAAACATACACATCTCTCCCTCTCCTCCATATCTTCTTCTCCTTCCATTCTTCTTCTTTGCTCGAGGGCGAGCAATATTCTAAGTTTGGTGTGGTAAAAGCATAGCTTTTTGTTTTTCCATAACCATTGATGGCACCTAAGGCCAGAGAAACCTCAAAAAAAAAAAGAGAAAAGGGAAGACAAAAAAATTTTTCCACCTCCAAGTCATGGGAGATGGAGAGATTCATCTCAAGGGTCCATAGCTCAGTAGAAGAGCATTTGCCTGCACATCAAGAGAGCATGAGGAATTCCCTCATCAAGAAATTCCTGAGATACCTCAGGGGATATATTTTCCTCCACACAACTATTGGGGAGTAACTAAGGATAAGAGCACCAAAATCACTAAGGATCAAGCAACAGAGGCAGAGAAGAGACATAAAGGAGCTCAAAAAGCACCATTAGTCCTTCAAAAAGGTGCCACCCTCACTAAGGTGGACTCATTCCTTAACTTCCTTGTTCTTATCTCTGTTTTCGATTTTATGCTTTATGTTTGTTTATGTTTTGTGTCTCTACTTCATGATCATTAGTTAGTAACTATGTCTTAAGGCTATGAATAATTCCCATGAATCCTTCACCTCTCTTAAATGAAAAATGTTTCTATTCAAAAGAACAAGAAGTACATGAACTTCGAATTTATCTTTGAATTTAGTTAATTATATTGAGTGGTGACAATACTTTTTGTTTTCTGAATGAATGCTTGAACAGTGCATATTTTTGATCTTGTTGTTATGAATGTTAAAATTGTTGGCTCTTGAAAGAATGATGAACAAGGAGAAATGTTATGACAATCTGAAAAATCATGAAATTGATTCTTGAAGCAAGAAAAAGCAGTGAAAAAGCAAAAGCTTGCAAAAAAAAAAGCCAATAGCCCTTAAAACCAAAAGACAAGGGTAAAAAGGATCCAAGGCTTTGAGCATCAATGGATAGGAGGGCCCAAGGAAATAAAATCCAGGCCTAAGCAGCTAAATCAAGCTGTCCCTAACCAGTGCTTGTGGCATGCAGGTCCAAGTGAAAAGCTTGAGACTGAGTGGTTAAGTCGTGATCCAAAGCAAAAGAGTGTGCTTAAGAGCTCTGGACACCTCTAATTGGGGACTTTATCAAAGCTAAGTCACAATCTGAAAAGGTTCACCCAGTATGTGTCTGTGGCATTTATGTATCTGGTGGTAATACTGGAAAACAAAGTGCTTAGGGCCACGGCCAAGACTCATAAAAGTAGATGTTCAAGAATCAACAAACTTAACTAGGAGAATCAATAACACTATCTGAAATTCTAAGTTCCTATAGATGCCAATCATTCTAAACTTCAAGGGAAAAGTGAGATGCCAAAACTGTTCAGAGGCAAAAAGCTACAAGTCCGCTCATCTAATTAGAATTGATATTCATTGATATTTTGGGATTTTAGTATATTCTTCTTTTTATCCTAATTGATTTTCAGTTGCTTGGGGACAAGCAACAATTTAAGTTGGTGTTGTGATGAGCGGATAATTTATACGCTTTTGGCATTGTTTTTAGATAGTTTTTAGTGTAATCTAGCTACTTTTAGGGATGTTTTCATTAGTTTTTATGCTAAATTCACATTTCTGGACTTTACTATGAGTTTGTGTGTTTTTCTGTGATTTTAGGTAATTCTAGCTGAAATTGAGGGACCTGAGCAAAACTCTGATAAAGAGGCAAAGGACTGCTGATGCTGTTAGAATCTGACCTCCCTGCATTCGACATGGATTTTCTGGAGCTATTGAATTCCAATTGGCGCTCTTTCAACGGCGTTGGGAAAGTAGACATTTAGAGCTTTCCAGCAATATATAATAGTTCATACTTTATTCGTGATTAGATGATGTAAACTGGCGCTCAACGCCAGTTCCATGCTGCATGGAGTCAAACGCCAGAAACACGTCACGAACCAGAGTTGAACGCCAAAAACATGTTAAACTTAGCGTTCAACTCAAAAGAAGCCTACACGTGTAAAGCTCAAGCTCATCCCAAGCACACACCAAGTGGTCCTCGGAAGTGGATTTCTGCATCAATTACTTACTTTTGTAAACCCTAATAGCGTCTAGTATAAATAGAACGTTTTACTATGTATTAGACATCTTTGATCAGTTTATGCGATCTTAGACACTGGGGGCTGGCCATTCGGCATGCCTGAACCTTGATCACTTATGTATTTTCAACGTAGAGTTTCTACACACCATAGATTAAGAGTGTGGAGCTTGCCTATACCTCAAGTTATATGCAATTACTACTATTTTCTATTCAATTCGATTTACTCCTATTCTAAGATACCATTCACACTTCAACCAGATGGAGGTGATGATCCGTGACACTCATCATCATCCATTCTTATGAATGCGTGCCTGACAACCACTTCTGTTCTACAAGCGAGAGCTAGGATGCGTATCTCTTGGATTCCTAATACACGATGCATGGTTGCCCTCGCCATGACAACGAGCCTTCCATTCTGTGAGATCAGAGTCTTCGTGGTATAAGCTAGAATTGATGGCGGCATTCATGAGAATCTGGAAAGTCTAAACCTTGTCTGTGGTATTCCGAGTAGGACTTTGGGATTGAAGACTGTGACGAGCTTCAAACTCGCGATTTGTTGGGCGTGATGTCAAACGCAAAAGAATCAATGGATTCTATTCAGACATGATCGAGAACCGACAGATGATTAGCTGTGCAGTGACAGAGTATTTGGACCTTTCACTGAGAGGATGGGATGTAGCCATTGACAACAGTGATGCCCTACATACAGCTTGCCATAGAAAGGAGTGACAAAGATTGGATAAAAGCAGTAGGAAAGCAGAGATTCAGAAAGGAACACAGCACCTCCATACACTTGTCTGAAATTTCCACCATGAATTATGAGTAACTCTATCTTATTTTCTGTTTATATTTATTATTATTCAAAAATTCATAACCATCTATTATCGCCTGACTGGGATTTACAAGGTGACCATAGCTTGCTTCATACCAACAATATCTGTGGGATCGACCCTTACTCACGTAAGGTATTACTTGGTCGATCCAGTACACTTGCTGGTTAGTTGAGCGAAGTTGTGAAGTTATGTTTAGACCATGGTATTGAGCACCAAGCTTTTGGAGCCATTACTGGGACAATCAATTTCGAACAACAATTTAAGTGTGATCACAATTCGTGCACCAGGGATATTGGTGAGTTGCATTGTTGTTGGTATTGTGGTTGTGGGCGTCTCTGGTCTTGGCCTTGGTCTTGTTGCTTTCCCCACCCAAAATTAGGGGGTTTCTCCAACCAGAATTATAAGTTTTGGAGTATGGATCATGGGTCTGCCTGGGTGAGTTCTCCACATAATTGGCTTGCTCCCAGTCACCTTCTTCTCCTGCATTCACTCCTTCTTGAGCTGGTAATGAAGTGATGACTGCTGCAACTTGGTTTTCTTCCACCTTCTTGGTAAGATCCGATAACTGCTTGGTGATCATCTTGTTTTGAGCCAGCAGTGCATCCATATGGTTCAGCTCCATCACTCCTCGAGTGTTGCTTCTTTCAGAACCATAGAAATAGTCATTCTCTGCCACAGTTTCTATGACATCTATGGCTTCTTCAATGGTCTTCTTCTTGTTTAAAGAGCCCCCTGATGAATGGTCTACGGCCTTCTTTGACTTGTAAGAAAGACCTTCATAGAAAAGTGTAGTTTGAACCCATTCATTGAATGTCCGGGGGCACCTTCTTGTTAAGTCCTTAAACTCTCCCATGCCATAGAGAGTTCACCATCTTGTTGCTGAAGGTTGTACCTCAGCTCTCAGCCTGTTGATTCTTTAAGGAAGATAGAATCTTGCCAAAAATTTGTTCACCACATCTTCCCAATTCGTTAAGCTTTCCTTCGGGAAGGATTCCAGCATAGATGCTTTGTCCTTGAGTGAAAAGGGGAACAAAAGCAGTCTATAGACATCAGGATGAACACCATTAGACTTCACATTGTCACATATTCTCAGGAAGGTGGTAGATGTTGATTGGGGTCTTCTTGGGTACTTC
>NC_080379.1:120638577-120727645 GCF_014773155.1 Arachis stenosperma
CAAACTTTATCCACTCCTGGCGTTCAAACACCAAGGAGATCAGGCACCTGAGGGTTCTGGTAATTATCCCCTAACAAGGCTTCTTCAACCACTTCTGTAAGGAATAAACCTGCAGCATCTAAGGTTGAAGAATATCAAGCCAAGATGCCTTATCCTCAGAAACTCCGCAAAGCGGAACAGGGTAAGCAATTTGCCCGCTTTGCAGACTATTTAAGGACTCTTGAAATAAAGATTCCTTTTGCAGAGGCACTGAGCAAATACCCTCTTATGCTAAGTTCATGAAAGAGATCTTAAGTCATAAGAAGGATTGGAGAGAAACTGAAAAAGTATTTCTCACTGAAGAATGCAGTGCAGTCATTCTAAAAAGCTTACCAGAAAAGCTTCAAGATCCTGGAAGCTTTCTGATACCATGCACATTGGAAGGCACTTACACCAAGGTAGCCTTATGACCTTGGAGCAAGTATTAACTTAATACCTGCATCCACTATCAGAAAGCTTGGGTTATTGGAGAAGTCAAACCAACCAGATATGCCTCCAACTTGCTGATGGCTCCATTAAACACCCATCAGGCATAATAGAGGACATGATGTCAAGTTGGCCATTTGCCTTCCAACTGACTTTGTGGTGCTGGAAATGGAGGAGCATAAAAATGCAACTCTCATTCTAGGAAGACCTTTCCTAGCAACTGGACGAACTCTCATTGATGTACAAAGGGGGAAGTAACCTTGAGAGTCAATGAGGATGAGTTCAAGTTGAATGCTGTAAAAGCTATGCAGCATCCAGACACACCAGAGGACTGCATGGACGCTGACATTATTGACTCTCTGGTAGAAGAGATCAATAAGGCTGAAAGCCTAGAATCAGAGCTGAACATCTTCAAAGATGCTCAAACTGATCAGGAAGAGCCAGAGGAGGCAAAGGAATTTTCGAAAATCCTCAGGAGGAGAATAAGCCTCCTAAGCCTGAACTCAAACCACTACCATCATCCCTGAATATGCATTTCTGGAGAGAGTGACACTTTTCCAGTGATTATAAGCTCTGCCTTAAATTCACAGGAAGAGGAAGCACTAATTAAAGTGCTAAGGACACACAGACAGCTCTTGGGTGGTCCATAAGTGATCTTAAGGGCATTAGCCCAGCTAGATGCATGCACAAGATCCTGTTGGGGATAATGCCAAACCAGTGGTCCAACCACAGAGGAGGCTAAATCCTGCCATGAAGGAGGTGGTGCAGAAAGAGGTCACTAAATTACTAGAGGCTGGGATTATTTATCCTATTTCTGATAGCCCCTGGGTGAGCCCTGTCCAAGTTGTTCCCAAAAAGGGAGGAATGACAGTGGTTCATAATGAAAAAAATGAACTGGTCCCTACAAGGACAGTCACAGGGTGGCGTATGTGTATTGACTACAGAAGGCTCAATACAGCCACCAGAAAGGATCATTTTCCTTTACCATTCATAGACCAAATGCTAGAAAGACTAGCTGGTCATGACTATTACTGCTTTTTGGATGGCTATTCAGGCTATAACCAAATTGCAGTGGACCCCAGGACCAAGAGAAACAGCATTCACCTGCCCTTCAGGCGTGTTTGCCTACAGGAGGATGCCTTTTGGTCTGTGCAATGCACCTGCAACCTTTCAGAGGTGCATGCTCTCTATCTTCTCAGATATGGTAGAGAAATTTCTGGAAGTCTTCATGGATGACTTTTCAGTATATGGAGACTCATTTAGCTCCTGTCTTAACCACCTATCACTTGTCCTGAAAAGATGCCAAGAGACTAACCTGGTTTTAAACTGGGAGAAATGTCACTTTATGGTGACTGAAGGAATTGTCCTTGGGCACCAAATTTCAAGCAGGGGAATAGAGGTGGATAAGGCAAAGGTAGAGGTAATTGAAAATTACCACCACCTGCCAATGTTAAGGCAATCAGAAGCTTTCTGGGGCATGCAGGATTCTACAGAAGGTTTATCAAGGATTTTTCGAAAATTGCTAAACCTCTGAGTAACCTGTTAGCTGCTGACACACCATTTGTGTTTGACACACAGTGTTTGCAGGCATTGAGACCCTGAAAGCTAAGGGTCACAGCACCAGTCATCTCTGCACCAGATTGGGCATTACCATTTGAATTAATGTGTGATGCCAGTGATCATGCCATTGGTGCAGTGTTGGGACAGAGGCATAACAAACTTCTGCATGTCATTATTATGCGAGCCGTGTTCTAAATGATGCACAGAAGAATTACACAACCACAGAAAAAGAATTACTTGCAGTGGTTTATGCCATTGACAAGTTTAGATCCTACCTAGGGATCCAAAGTGATTGTGTACACTGACCATGCTGCTCTTAAATACTTACTCACAAAGCAGGATTCAAAACCCAGGCTTATCAGATGGGTGTTGCTTCTGCAAGAGTTTGATATAGAAATAAGAGACAGAAAAGGGACAGAGAACCAAGTGGCAGATCATCTGTCCAGAATAGAGCCAGTAGCTGGGGCGTCCCTCCCTTCTACTGAGATCTCTGAGACCTTCCCAGATGAGCAACTTTGCCATTCAGGAAGCTCCATGGTTTGCAGACATTGCAAATATAAAGCTGTGAGGTTCATACCCAAGGAGTACAGTTATGTGCAAAGAAAGAAACTAATTTCAGATGCCAAGTACTACCTTTGGGATGAACCATATCTCTTTAAGAGATGTGCTGACGGAGTGATCCGCAGGTGTATACCCAGAGAGGAAGCACGAAGGATCCTATGGCACTGCCATGGATCACAGTATGGAGGGACACTTGGAAGTGAGCGAACAGCCACTAAAGTTCTCCAGTGCGGCTTCTACTGGCCTACTCTCTATAAAGATTCCCGAGAGTTTGTGCGTAACTGTGACAGTTGCCAAGAGCTGGTAACCTGCCTCATGGATATGCCATGCCTCAACAAGGGATATTAGAGATAGAGCTGTTTGATGTATGGGGAATTGACTTCATGGGGCCATTCCCACCATCATACTCAAACACTTACATTCTGGTGGCAGTGGACTATGTATCTAAGTGGGTAGAAGCAATTGCTACACCCACTAATGATACCAAAACCGTGCTGAAATTCCTCCAGAAAAACATTTTCAGCAGGTTTGGCGTCCCTAGAGTACTAATCAGTGATGGGGGTACTCATTTCTGTAATAAACAGCTATACTCTGCTATGGTTAGATATGGAATCAGCCATAAGTGGCAACTCCGTATCATCCACAGACAAATGGGCAAGCTGAAGTCTCTAACAGAGAGCTAAAAAGAATCCTGGAACGGACTGTGATGTCCCGAAGAAAGGATTGGGCAAAGAGCTTGGATGATGCTCTGTGGGCATACAGAACAGCATTCAAGACTCCTATAGGGACCTCCCCATACCAATTGGTGTATGGAAAGGCCTGTCATTTGCCTGTGGAACTGGAACATAAAGCCTACTGGGCAACCAGATTCCTAAACATGGATGCACAGTTAGCTGGTGAAAAAGATTGCTCCAGCTAAATGAGCTAGAAGAGTTCAGACTCAATGCCTTTGAAAATGCTAAGATCTATAAGGAAAGGCAAAGAAGTGGCATGACAAGAGATTGTCAACCAGAGTCTTTGAGCCAGGACAAAAAGTTCTCCTCTTCAACTCTAGGCTCAGACTGTTTCCAGGAAAACTCAAATCCCGTTGGAGGGGTCCATATGTGATTACAAAAGTGTCACCATATGGTATGTTGAGCTTCAGGATATTGATTCTGACAGTAAGTTCATTGTTAATGGACAGAGGATCAAACACTATCTTGAAGGAAATTTTGAGCAGGAATGCTCAGAACTGAGACTTGAGTGATTCTCAGTGAAAGTCCAGCTAAAGACAGTAAAGAAGCGCTTGCTGGGAGGCAACCCAGTCATTAGGAAGTTGTATGATTAGTTCTTACAGAGGCAAGTATCAAAAATGAAGGAATTCACAGAGTTACAGAAGGATTCAGCTCAAAAAGCAGAGAAAATGAGCTTACTGGCGAAAAAAACGCCAGTAAGGGCATTTTGGGCGTCAAACGCCAGAATGGGCACCATTCTGGGCGTTTAACGCCAGTAATGGTACCATTCTGGGCGTTAAACGCCAGAATGGGCACCATTCTGGGCGTTTAACGCCAGGTGTGCAGCATCACTGGGCGTTCAGAAAAACGCCCAGTGAGGAAGGTTTTCTGGCGTTTAACGCCAGCCAGGGTACCTGGCTGGGCGTTAAACGCCCAAAAGGGGCAACAAATGGGCGTTAAACGCCAGAATGGGTGCCATTCTGGGCGTTTAACGCCAGCTTGGTGGGGGGACCACATTTTTGTTTTCAACTCAGATTTTTTCAAACTTCCTTTTCTCACCATACTTTTCTACAAAATCACACTTCAATCATTCATTATTCACTTTCAAATCTTCAAAAATCAAAACAATTTTTCAAATCTATTTCAAAATAATCCCAAATCTTCTTCAAAAACTCACCCTTTTCTCAAAAATCTTTCATATCTTTTCAAATTTCCTTTCAAATCTCTCTTTTGTTTTCGAAATTCTCCTCCCCCCACTCTATAAATGAACGTTCCTCACCCTCCTTCCTCACACCATTCGAATTTTCTCTCCCTCTCTCTCTCTCTTCTCTTATTTCTTTTCTTTTTGCTTGAGGACAAGCAAAACCTCTAAGTTTGGTGTGCTTTTCCGTGATCACTAAGCCAAGATTCATCAATATCATGGCTCCCAAGGGAAAACAAACCAACTCAAGAGGAAGGAAAGAGACCAATCCAAAGAATCTTTGGAATGAAGAGAAGTTCTTAACCAAAGAACATGAGGACCATTATCACAAAATAATGGGACTGAGGTCAGTGATCCCGGAAGTTAAATTTGATCTGAAAGAAGATGAATATCCGGAGATCCAAGAGCAAATTCGAAACAGAGGTTGGGAAGTTCTGACCAATCCTGAGACAAAGGTTGGAAGGAACATGGTTCAGGAATTCTACTCAAATCTGTGGCTCACAGATAAGCAAAGAATGACTGGAACCGCTTTTCCTACCCACAGAACCATGGTCAGAGGGAAAGTTATGTACTTCCATCTGGACAAAATAAGAGAAATCTTCAAGTTACCTCAACTACAAGATGATCCTGATTCCTTCAATAGGAGGATGGTGAGAGTAGATAAGGGGTTGGATCAAGTTCTAGAGGACATATGCCTCCCTGGAACTAAGTGGATAACCAATTCTAAGGGTGTCCCAAACCAACTCAAGAGGGGAGACCTCAAGCCAATTGCAAGAGGTTGGCTAGACTTTATTGGGCGTTCCATATTGCCCACTAGCAACCGTTCTGAGGTCACCATCAAGAGAGCAGTGATGATTCACTGTATTATGCTTGGAAAAGCAGTGGAGGTGCATCATGTGATTGCTTGTGAGATCTACACAATTGCAAATAAGAATTCCACTGAAGCCAAATTGGCCTACCCAAGCTTAATCTCCTTGCTCTGCAAAGAGGCTGGGGTAAAAATGGGAGTAGATGAGTTCATACCCATTGAACATCCAATCACCAAGAAGTCAATGGAAGGACAAGTGCAAGACAACTCTATCAAGAGGAGGACGCGTGAGTTCCTCCCTGAATTCCCTGAAATTGGCTACTGGGCCAGCCTAGAAGCATCCATCAACAAGCTGCAAGAGACTATGGAGCAACTGAAGGAAGAACAGCAGAATCAGAACTGCATGATCTGCAAATTGCTGAAGGAACAAGAGAAGCAGGGGCGTGATATCAAGGAACTGAAGCGCCAAAAGCTCTCCTCTCAAGCTGGGGGAGCATCCACTTCTCAAAATCAAGGTTGTTGAGTCCTAACTCTGTGAAAACCTCTATCATTAGGAGCCTCTGTTTTTTTTTTCGTTTTTATTATTATCCTTTTTCCTTTATTTTTAGTCTCATCTTACATCTATATTTGAGTCTTGTTCTTAATTAATAAAATTAATAAAGTTATGCCTTAAAGCTATGAATGTCCTATGAATCCATCACCTCTCTTAAAAGAAAAATGCTTTAATCACAAAAGAACAAGAGGTACAGGATTCCGAAATTTATCTCTGAAACTAGTTGAATTAGTTTGATGTGGTGGCAATACTTTTGTTTTCTGAATGAATGCTTGAACAGTGCATATGTCTTTGAATTTGTTGTTTTAAGAATGTTAAAATTGTTGGCTCTTAAAAGAATGAGGAGAAAGAGAACTGTTATTGAGGATCTGAAAAATCATCAAATTGATTCTTGAAGCAAGAAAAGCATGAAAAAAAAAAAAAATATATATTTCGAAAAAAAAAAGAGAAAGAAGAAAAAAAGAAAAGAAAAGAAAAAAAAAAAGAAGGAAATAAAGTTGTGATCCAAGGCAACAAGAGTGTGCTTAAGAACCCTGGACACCTCTAATTGGGGACTTTAGCAAAGCTGAGTCACAATCTAAGAAGGTTCACCCAATTATGTGTCTGTGGCATGTATGTATCCGGTGGTAATACTGGAAGACAGAGTGCTTTGGGCCACAGCCAAGACTCATACATTAGCTATGTTCAAGAATCAATATACTTAACTAGGAGAATCAATAACACTATCTGAGTTCTGAGTTCTTATAGATGCCAATCATTCTGAACTTCAAAGGATAGAGTGAGATGCCAAAACTGTTCGGAGGCAAAAAGCAACTAGTTCCGCTCATCTAATTGGAGCTAAGTTTCTTGATATTTTGGAGTCTATAGTATATTCTCTTCTTTTTATCCTATTTTGATTCTCAGTTGCTTGGGGACAAGCAACAATTTAAGTTTGGTGTTGTGATGAGCGGATAATTTGTATGCTTTTTGGCATTGTTTTTAGTATGTTTTTAGTATCTTTTAGTTAGTTTTTAGTATATTTTTATTAGTTTTTAACTAAAATTCACTTTTCTGGACTTTACTATGAGTTTGTGTGTTTTTCTGTGATTTCAGGTATTTTCTGACTGAAATTGAGGGTCCTGAGCAAAAATCTGATCCAGAGACTGAAAAGGACTGCAGATGCTGTTGGATTCTGACCTCCCTGCACTCGAAGTGGATTTTCTGGAGCTACAGAAGCCCAATTGGCGCGCTCTCAATGGCATTGGAAAGTAGACATCCTGGGCTTTCCAGCAATATATAATAGTCCATACTTTGTCCAAGATTTGATGGCCCAAACCCGCGTAGCAATCCGGCCTCAGAAATTCCAGCGTTAAACGCCGGAACTGGATTAAAAGTTGGAGTTAAACGCCCAAACTGGCATGAGAACTGGCGTTTAACTCCAGAAAATGTCTCTACACATAAAAGCTTCAATGCTCAGCCCAAGCACACACCAAGTGGGCCCGGAAGTGGATTTTTCTGTCATTACTCATTTCTGTAAACCTTAGGATACTAGTTTACTACTTATAGGACCTTTTGACATTGTAATCAAACCTTATGACCTCATAACATTTTGTACACGTTTCTTCCACAGTATGAGCCTCTAAACCCCATGGTTGGGGGTGAGGAGCTCTGCTGTGTCTTGATGGATTAATGCAATTACTACTGTTTCTTACTCAATCATGCTTGCTTCCGTTCTAAGATAACACTTGTTCTTAATCCGGATGAATGTGATGATCCGTGACAATCATCATCATTCTCAACTATGAACATATGCCTGACAACCACCTCTGTTCTATCTTAGATTGAGTAGTTATCTCTTGGGTTCTTTAATCGGAATCTTCGTGGTATAGGCAGGACCTGATGGCAGCATTCAAGAGAATCCGGAAGGTCTAAACCTTGTCTGTGGTATTGAGTAGGATTCAATGATTGAATGACTGTGATGTGCTTCAAACCTGTAACCTACTGGGCGTTAGTGACAGACGCAAAAGAGTGATTCTATTCCGGTAGGGGAGGGAACCAAACCGGTGATTGGCGGCACTGTGACAGAGTGCTTTGCATTAGCTTTCACTGCGCGGATGGGAGGTAGCTGCTGACAACAGTGAGACCCTACACGAGCTTGCCATGGAAGGAGACATGCGTGTTTGATGAAGAAGACAGTAGGAAAGCAGAGATTCAGAAGATGGAGCATCTCCAAACCTCAACCCATTCTCCATTACTGCAGTACAAGTAACCATTACATGTTCTTTTGCTTTTTACAATCAATCTTGATAATTTCTGATATCCTGACTAAGATTTACAAAATAACCATAGCTTGCTTCAAGCCGACAATCTCCGTGGGATCGACCCTTGCTCACGCAAGGTATTACTTGGACGACCCAGTGCACTTGCTGGTTAGTTGTGCGGGATTGCAAAAGTGTTATTGCAATTTCGTGCACCAGTTTCACCGTTGTCAGTGGCTACCTCCCATCCTCTCAGTGAAAATACGTCCCTGATGCTCTGTCATAGCATAGGCTAATCATCTGTCGGTTCTCGGTCCGGCCGGAATAGAATCCAGTGATTCTTTTGCGTCTGTCACTAACGCCCCGCCTTTCGGAGTTTGAAGCACGTCACAGTCATTCAATCATTGAATCCTACTCAGAATACCACAGACAAGGTTAGACCTTCCAGATTCTCTTGAATGCCGCCATCAGTTCTTGCCTATACCACGAAGACTCTGATCTCACGGAATGGCTGGCTCGTTTGTCAGGCGAGCACTCGGTTGTCAGGCGATCAACCATGCATCATGCAATCAGAAATCCAAGAGATATTCACCAAGCCTCGAATGCTTGTAGAACAAGAATGGTTGTCAGTCACCTTGTTCATAGGTGAGAATGGTGATGATCCGTGACAATCATCACCTTCATCAAGTTGAAGAACAAGTGATATCTTGGACAAAGAACAAGCGGAATTGAATAGAAGAACAATAGTAATTGCATTAATACTCGAGGTACAGCAGAGCTCCACACCTTAATCTATGGTGTGTAGAAACTCCACCGTTGAAAATACATAAGAACAAGGTCTAGGCATGGCCGAATGGCCAGCCTCCCAAATGATCTAAGATAGCATAAAATTAGAAGATAGCTACCAAGATTGTCAAATACAATAGTAAAAGGTCCTACTTATAGAAAACTAGTAGCCTAAGGTGTACAAAGATGAGTAAATGACATAAAAATCCACTTCCGGGCCCACTTGGTGTGTGCTTAGGCTGAGCAATGAAGCATTTTCGTGTAGAGACTTGTCTTGGAGTTAAACGCCAGCTTTTATGCCAGTTTGGGCGTTTAACTCCCATTTAGGTGCCAGTTCCGGCGTTTAACGCTGGAATTTCTTGAGGTGACTTTGAACGCCGGTTTGGGCCATCAAATCTTGGGCAAAGTATGGACTATCATATATTGCTGGAAAGCCCAGGATGTCTACTTTCCAACGCCGTTGAGAGCGCGGCAATTGGGCTTCTGTAGCTCCAGAAAATCCACTTCGAGTGCAGGGAGGTCAGAATCCAACAGCATCTGCAGTCCTTTTCAGTCTCTGGATCAGATTTTTGCTCAGGACCCTCAATTTCAGTCAGAAAATACCTGAAATCACAGAAAAACACACAAACTCATAGTAAAGTCCAGAAAAGTGAATTTTAGTTAAAAACTAATAAAAATATACTAAAAACTAACTAAAAGATACTAAAAACATACTAAAAACAATGCCAAAAAGCATACAAATTATCCGCTCATCACAACACCAAACTTAAATTGTTGCTTGTCCCCAAGCAACTGAAGATCAAATAAGATAAAAAAGAAGAGAATATGCAATGAACTCCAAAAACATCTATGAAGATCAGTATTAATTAGATGAGCGGGGCTTTTAGCTTTTTGCCTCTGAATAGTTTTGGCATCTCATTTTATCCTTTGGAACTCAGAATGATTGGCTTCTTTAGGAACTCAGAATCCAGATAGTGTTATTGATTCTCCTAGTTAAGTATGATGATTCTTGAACACAGCTACTTTATTGAGTCTTGGCTGTGGCCCAAAGCACTCTGTCTTCCAGTATTACCACCGGATACATACATGCCACAGACACATAATTGGGTGAACTTTTTCAGATTGTGACTCAGCTTTGCTAAAGTCCCCAATTAGAGGTGTCCAGGGTTCTTAAGCACACTCTTATTTCCTTGGATCACAACTTTATTTCTTTCTTTTTCATCAATTTTTTTCGTTTTTCCCCCCCTTTTTTTTTTCGTTTGCTTTTTTTTTGTATTCACTGCTTTTTCTTGCTTCAAGAATCATTTTTATGATTTTTCAGATCCTCAGTAACATGTCTCCTTTTTCATCATTCTTTCAAGAGCCAACATTCATGAACCACAAATTCAAAAGACATATGCACTGTTCAAGCATACATTCAGAGAACAAAAGTGTTGCCACCACATCAAAATAATTAAACTGTTATAAAATTCAAAATTCATGCAATTCTTTTCCTTTTCAATTAAGCATGTTTTTATTTAAGAAAGGTGATGGATTCATAGGACATTCATAACTTTAAGGCATAAACACTAAGACACTAATGATCATAAGACACAAACATGGATAAACATAAGCACTAAAATTCGAAAAACAGAAGAATAAAGAACAAGGAAATCAAGGAACGGGTCCACCTTAGTGATGGCGGCTCTTCCTTCCTCTTGAAGGTCCTATGGAGTGCTTAAGCTCCTCAATGTCTCTTCCTTGCCTTTGTTGCTCCTCTCTCATGATTCTTTGATCTTCTCTTATTTCATGGAGGAGAATGGAGTGTTCTTGGTGCTCCACCCTTAGTTGTCCCATGTTGGAACTCAATTCTCCTAGGGAGGTGTTTAGTTGCTCCCAATAGTTTTGTGGAGGAAAGTGCATCTCTTGAGGCATCTCAGGGATCTCATGATAAGAGGGGTCTCTTGTGTGCTCCATCCTTTTCTTGGTAATGGGCTTATCCTCATCAATGGTGATGTCTCCCTCTATGTCAACTCCAACTGAATAACAAAGGTGACAAATGAGGTGAGGAAAGGCTAACCTTGCCAAGGTAGAGGACTTGTCCGCCACCTTGTAGAGTTCTTGGGCTATAACCTCATGAACTTCCACTTCTTCTCCAATCATGATGCTATGGATCATGATGGCCCGGTCTAGAGTAACTTCGGATCGGTTGCTAGTGGGAATGATTGAGCGTTGGATAAACTCCAACCATCCTCTAGCCACGGGTTTGAGGTCATGCCTTCTCAATTGAACCGGCTTGCCTCTTGAATCTCTCTTCCATTGTGCGCCCTCTTCACATATGATTGTGAGGACTTGGTCCAACCTTTGATCAAAGTTGACCCTTCTTGTGCAAGGATGTTCATCTCCTTGCATCATAGGCAAGTTGAACGCCACCCTCACACTTTTCGGACTAAAATCCAAGTATTTCCCCCGAACCATAGTAAGATAATTCTTTGGATCCGGGTTCACACTTTGATCATGGTTCTTGGTGATCCATGCATTGGCATAGAACTCTTGAACCATCAAGATTCCGACTTGTTGAATGGGGTTGGTAAGCACTTCCCAACCTCTTCTTCGGATCTCATGGCGGATCTCCGGATATTCACCCTTTTTGAGTGAAAAGGGGACCTCGGGGATCACCTTCTTCAAGGCCACAACTTCATAGAAGTGGTCTTGATGCACCCTTGAGATGAATCTATCCATCTCCCATGACTCGGAGGTGGAAGCTTTTGCCTTCCCTTTCCTCTTTCTAGAGGTTTCTCCGGCCTTGGATGCCATAAATGGTTATGGAAAACGAAAAAGCAACGCTTTTACCACACCAAACTTAAAATGTTTGCTCGTCCTCGAGCAAAAGAAGAAAGAAGAGAGTAGAAGAAGAAGAAATGAGGAAGAGGGAGATGGTGGTGTATTCGGCTAAAGAGGGGGAGAAGTGTTGTTTAGGTTGTGTGAAAATGAAGGGGTTAAGAAGGGTTTATATAAGAGAGAGGGGAGATGAGGTTCGGCCATTATGGGTGGGTTTGGGAGGGAAAGTGGTTTGAATTTGAAGGGTGAGGTTGGTGGGGTTTTATGAAGGATGGATGTGAGTGGTGAAGAGAAAGATGGGATTTGATAGGTGAAGGGTTTTTTGGGGAAGAGGTGTTGAGGTGATTGGTGAATGGGGGAAGAAGAGAGAGAGTGGTGGTGGGGTCCTGTGGGGTCCACAGATCCTGTGGTGTCAAGGAAAAGTCATCCCTGCACCAAATGTTGCTCAAAATCACGTTTTGAGCCATTTCTGGCGTTAAACGCCGGGCTGGTGCCCATTCCTGGCGTTTAACGCCAGGTTCTTGCCCTTTTCTGGCGTTTAACGCCAGTCTGGTGCCCCTTTCTGGCGTTAAACGCCCAGAATGGTGCCAGACTGGGCGTTAAACGCCCAACTGCTAGGCTTACTGGCGTTTGAACGACAGCAGCATCTTCCTCCAGGGTGTGCTATTTTTCTTCCTGTTTTTCATTCTGTTTTTGCTTTTTCAATTAATTTTGTGACTTCTTATGATCATCAACCTACAAAATAAAATAAAATAACAAAAGAAAATATGTAAAATATAATATTGGGTTGCCTCCCAACAAGCGCTTCTTTAATGTCAGTAGCTTGACAGAGGGCTCTCATGGAGCCTCATATATACTCATAGCAATGTTGGAACCTCCCAACACCAAACTTAGAGTTCGAATGTGGGGGTTCAACACCAAACTTAGAGTTTGGTTGTGGCCTCCCAACACCAAACTTAGAGTTTGAATGTGGGGGCTCTTCTTGACTCTGATTTGAGAGAAGCTCTTCATGCTTCATCTCTATGGTGACCGAGGGATATCCTTGAGCCTTAAACACAAAGGATTCTCCATTCACTTGAATGATAAGTTCACCTCTATCAACATCAATCACAGCCTTTGCTGTGGCTAGGAAAGGTCTGCCAAGGATGATGGTTTCATCCATGCATTTCCCAGTCTCTAGGACTATGAAATCAGTAGGGATGTAATGGTCTTCAATCTTAACCAGAACATTCTCTACAAGTCCATAAGCTTGTTTTCTTGAGTTGTCTGCCATCTCTAGTGAAATTTTTGCAGCTTGTACCTCAAAGATCCTTAGCTTCTCCATTACTGAGAGAGGCATGAGGTTTACACTTGACCCTAAGTCACACAGAGCCTTCTTGAAGGTCATGGTGCCTATGGTACAAGGTATGGAAAACTTCCCAGGGTCTTGTCTCTTTTGAGGTAATTTCTGCCTAGACAAGTCATCCAGTTATTTGGTGAGCAAAGGAGGTTCATCCTCCCAAGTCTCATTTCCAAATAACTTGTTATTTAGCTTCATGATTGCTCCAAGGTATTTAGCAACTTGCTCTTCAGTGACATACTCATCCTCTTCAGAGGAAGAATACTCATCAGAGCTCATGAAAGGCAGAAGTAAGTCCAATGGAATCTCTATGGTCTCATTTTGAGCCCCAGATTCCCATGGTTCCTCATTGGGGAACTCATTGGAGGCTAGTGCACGCCCATTGAGGTCTTCCTCAGTGGCGTTCACTTCCTCCCCTTCCTCTCCAAATTCGGCCATATTGATGGCTTTGCACTCTCCTTTTGGATTTTCTTCTGTGTTGCTTGGAAGAGTACTTGGAGGGAGTTCAGTAACTTTCTTGCTCAGTTGTCCCACTTGTCCTTCCAAATTCCTAATGGAAGACCTTGTTTCAGTCATGAAACTTTGAGTGGTTTTGATTAGATCAGAGACCATGGTTGCTAAGTCAGAGGGGTTCTGCTTAGAATTCTCTGTCTGTTGCTGAGAAGATGATGGAAAAGGCTTGCCATTGTTAAACCTGTTTCTTCCACCATTATTATTAAAACCTTGTTGAGATCTCTCTTGATTCTTCCATGAGAGATTTGGGTGATTTCTCCATGAAGAATTATAGGTGTTACCATAGGGTTCTCCTAGGTAATTCACCTCTTCCATTGAAGGGTTCTCAGGATCATAAGCTTCTTCCTCAGATGAAGCATCCTTGGTACTACTTGGTGCATTTTGCATTCCAGACAGACTTTGAGAAATCAAATTGACTTGTTGAGTCAATATTTTATTCTGAGCCAAAATGGCGTTCAGAGTATCAATCTCAAGAACTCCTTTCTTCTGACTTGTCCCATTGTTCACAGGATTTCTCTCAGAAGTGTACATGAATTGGTTATTTGCAACCATTTCAATGAGCTCTTGAGCTTCTGTAGGCGTCTTCTTCAGATGAAGAGATCCTCCAGCAGAGCTATCCAAGGACATCTTAGATAGTTCAGAGAGACCATCATAGAAAATACCTATGATGCTCCATTCAGAAAGCATGTCAGAAGGACATTTTCTGATCAATTGTTTGTATCTTTCCCAAGCTTCATAGAGGGATTCTCCATCCTTCTGTCTGAAGGTTTGGACTTCCACTCTAAGCTTACTCCATCTTTGTGGTGGAAAGAACTTTGCCAAGAAGGCATTGACTAGCTTTTCCCAAGAGTCCAGGCTTTCTTTAGGTTGAGAGTCCAACCATATTCTAGCTCTGTCCCTTACAGCAAAAGGGAATAGCATCAGTCTATAGACCTCAGGGTCTACCCCATTAGTCTTGACTGTGTCACAGATTTGCAAGAATTCAGCTAAAAACTGATGAGGATCTTCCATTGGAAGTCCATGGAACTTGCAATTCTGTTGCATTAGAGAAACTAATTGAGGCTTAAGCTCAAAGTTGTTTGCTCCAATGGCAGGGATAGAGATGCTTCTCCCATAGAAGTCGGGAGTAGGTGCAGTAAAGTCACCCAGCACCTTCCTTGTATTGTTTGCATTATTGTTGTTTTCGGCTGCCATGTCTTCTTCTTCTTTGAAGAATTCGGTCAGTTCCTCTAAAGAGAGTTGTGCTTTGGCTTCTCTTAGCTTTCTCTTCAAGGTCCTTTCGGGTTCAGGGTCAGCTTCAACAAGAATGCCTTTCCTCTTTCTATGCCTTTGAGAAGAGAACAAGAAAATGTGGAATCCTCTATGTCACAGTATAGAGATTCCTTAAGGTGTCAGAGGAAAAGAGAAATAGAAAGAAGAAGGAGAAGAAGAATTCGAACTTTAATTAGATAAGGTTCGAATTGTGCATTGAGAAGGAGTGGTACTCCATAAATAGAAGGATGTGAGAAGGAGGGAAGTAATTTTTCGAAAATTAATTAAAATATTTTGAAAACATTTTTGAAAAACACTAATTGATTTTCGAAAATAAAAGTGGAAAAGAAATCAAGTGATTTTTGAAAAAGATTTTTAAATTAGAAATAAAAAAGATTTGATTGAAAACTATTTTGAAAAAGATGTGGTTAAGAAGATATGATTGGTTTTAAAAAGATGTGATTGAAAAGATATGATTTGAAAACAATTTTAAAAAGATATGATTTGAAAACAATTTTGAAAAGATTTGATTTGAAAATAAATGACTTGCCTAACAAGAAATGATGTGATTCAAAACATTAAACCTTTCTCAATAGAAAAGGCTACAATCTTGAAATTTTGAATCAAATCATTAATTGTTAGTAAGTATCTTTGAAAAAGGAAAGAAATTAATTTTGAAAACATTTGATTGAAAAGATATGATTTGAAAAAGATTTGATTTTGAAAAACTTTGAAAACTTGAAAAAAAAATTTGATTTGAAAAACAAAATCTTCCCCCTAGCACCATCCTGGCGTTAAACGCCCAGAATGGTATCCATTCTGGCGTTTAACGCCCAAAATGCACCCTTTTTGGGCGTTAAACGCCCAACCAGGTACCCTGGCTGGCGTTTAAACGCCAGTCTGCCTTCTTCACTGGGCATTTTTGAATGCCCAGCTTTTTCTGTATAATTCCTCTGCAGTATGTTCTGAATCTTCAATTCTCTGTATTATTGACTTGAAAAGACACAAATTAAAAATATTTTTGGATTTTTAATAATCAAAGTGCAACAAGAATCAAATAACAATGCATGCAAGACACCAAACTTAGCAGTTTGTATACTATTGACACTATATGAGACACATAAACACTCAAGTCAAAAGAATTCAAAGATCAGAGTAAGAAATCATCAAGAATTACTTGAAGATCCTTAAGACACATGAATGAATGCATGCAATTGACACCAAACTTAAGATGAGACTCTAGACTCAAGCAAGAAACATCAAATATTTTTTGTTTTTATGGTTTTTGTGAATTTTTTTGTGATTTTCGAAAATTAAGTGGAAAAAGATATCAAAATTCTTAATGAGAATTCCAGGAATCAGTGCAATGCTAGTCTAAGACTCCGGTCCAGGAATTAGACATGGCTTCACAGCCAGCCAAGCTTTCAAAGAAAGCTTCGGTCCAAAACACTAGACATGGCCAAAGGCCAGCCAAGCCTTAGCAGATCACTGCTCCAAAAGCAAGATCAACAAGCTCTTGTGATGATAAGTTGAAACCTCGGTCCAATGAAATTAGACATGGCTTTACAGCCAGCCCGATTTCAGCAAATCATCATGAAACTCTAGAATTCATCTTCAAGAATTTCGAAAAAAAATAAATGCCTAATCTAAGCAACAAGATGAACCGTCAGTTGTCCATACACAAGAACAATCCCCGGCAACGGCGCCAAAAACTTGGTGCACGAAATTGTGATCAATACTTTTCAAAACATAAACAATCCCTAGTAATGGCTCCAAAGACTTGGTGCTCAATACCATGGCATAAACACAACTTCGCACAACTAACCAGCAAGTGCACTGGGTCGTCCAAGTAATAAACCTTACGCGAGTAAGGGTCGATCCCACGGAGATTGGTGGTATGAAGCAAGCTATGGTCACCTTGTAAATCTCAGTCAGGCAGACTCAAATGGGTATAGTGGTAAACGAATAAAGCAATAAGATAAAGATAGAGATACTTATGTATATCATTGGTGAGAGCTTCAGATAAGCGTATGAAGATGCCTTCCCTTCCGTCTCTCTGCTTTCTTACTGTCTTCATCCAATCCTTCTTACTCCTTTCCATGGCAAGCTCGTGTAGGGTTTCACCGTTGTCAGTGGCTACCTCCCATCCTCTCAGTGAAAATACGTCCCTGATGCTCTGTCACAGCATAGGCTAATCATTTGTCGGTTCTCGGTCCGGCCGGAATAGAATCCAGTGATTCTTTTGTGTCTGTCACTAACGCCCCGCCTTTCGGAGTTTGAAGCACGTCATAGTCATTCAATCATTGAATCCTACTCAGAATACCACAGACAAGGTTAGACCTTCCGGATTCTCTTGAATGCCGCCATCAGTTCTTGCCTATACCACGAAGACTCTGATCTCACGGAATGGCTGGCTCGTTTGTCAGGCGAGCACTCGGTTGTCAGGCGATCAACCATGCATCATGCAATCAGAAATCCAAGAGATATTCACCAAGCCTCGAATGCTTGTAGAACAAGAATGGTTGTCAGTCACCTTGTTCATAGGTGAGAATGGTGATGATCCGTGACAATCATCACCTTCATCAAGTTGAAGAACAAGTGATATCTTGGACAAAGAACAAGCAGAATTGAATAGAATAACAATAGTAATTGCATTAATACTCGAGGTACAGCAGAGCTCCACACCTTAATCTATGGTGTGTAGAAACTCCACCGTTGAAAATACATAAGAACAAGGTCTAGGCATGGCCGAATGGCCAGCCTCCCAAATGATCTAAGATAGCATAAAATTAGAAGATAGCTACCCAGATTGTCAAATACAATAGTAAAAGGTCCTACTTATAGAAAACTAGTAGCCTAAGGTGTACAAAGATGAGTAAATGACATAAAAATCCACTTCCGGGCCCACTTGGTGTGTGCTTGGGCTGAGCAATGAAGCATTTTCGTGTAGAGACTTGTCTTGGAGTTAAACGCCAGCTTTTATGCCAGTTTGGGCGTTTAACTCCCATTTAGGTGCCAGTTCCGGCCTTTAACGCTGGAATTTCTTGAGGTGACTTTGAACGCCGGTTTGGGCCATCAAATCTTGGGCAAAGTATGGACTATCATATATTGCTGGAAAGCCCAGGATGTCTACTTTCCAACGCCGTTGAGAGCGCGCCAATTGGGCTTCTGTAGCTCCAGAAAATCCACTTCGAGTGCAGGGAGGTCAGAATCCAACAGCATCTGCAGTCCTTTTCAGTCTCTGAATCAGATTTTTGCTCAGAACCTTCAATTTCAGCCAGAAAATACCTGAAATTACAGAAAAACACACAAACTCATAGTAAAGTCCAGAAAAGTGAATTTTAACTAAAAACTAATAAAAATATACTAAAAACTAACTAGATCATACTAAAAACATACTAAAAACAATGCCAAAAAGTGTACAAATTATCCGCTCATCAACCATTCTGCAGGTGAATCCATTCACCTAAAGAAAATACATGCAGAAGCTCAAGAACTTATTGACATGGTTACAAATAACCAATTCATGTAAACTTCTGAAAGGAATTCCGTGAATAATAGGACACCTCAAAGGAAGGGAGTTCTTGAAATTGATGCTCTGAATGCCATATTGGCTCAGAAAAAAATGTTGACTCAGCAAGTCAACATGATTTCTCAAAGTTTGAATGGATAGCAAAATGCATCCAACAGCACTAAAGAAGCATCTTCTGAAGAAGAAGCTTATGATCCTGAAAACCCTGCAATGGTAGAGGTAAATTATATGGATGAACCTTATGGAAACACCTATAATTCATCATGGAGAAATCATCCAAATTTCTCATGGAAGGATCAACAAAAGCCTCAACAAGGCTTTAATAATGGTGGAAGAAATAGGCTCAGCAATATCAAGCCTTATCCATCATCTTCTCAGCAATAGACAGAGAATTATGAACAGAATACCTATAACTTAGCAAATTTAGTCTCTGATCTGTCTAAGGCCACTTTAAGTTTCATGAATGAAACAAGGTCCTCCATTAGAAATTTGGAGGCACAAGTGGGCAAGCTAAGTAAGAAAGTCACTGAAACTCCTCCTAGTACTCTCCCAAGCAATACAAAAGAGAATCTAAAGAGAGAGTGCAAGGCCATTGATATAGTCAATATAGCCGAATGCAAGGAGGAAGAGGAGGACGTGAATCACAACGAGGAAGACCTCATGGGACGTCTCCCAACCAAGAAGGAGTTCCCTATTGAGGACCCAAAGGAATCTGAGGCTCATATAGAGACCATAGAGATTCCATTAAACCTCCTTCTACCATTCATGAGCTCTGAAGACTATTCTTCCTCTGAAGAGGATGAAGATGTAACTGGAGAGCAAGTTGTTCAATATCTAGGAGCCACGATGAAGCTAAATGCCAAGATATTTGGTAATGAGAGGAAGCATGAACAGCTTCTCTCAATGCAGAGTCAAACAGAGCCCCCACAGTCAAACTCTATATTTGGTGTTGGGAGGCCACAGCCAAACTCTAAGTTTGGTGTTGAACCCCCACATTTAAACTCTAAGTTTGGTGTTGGGAGGTCCCAACAATGCTCTGAACATCTGTGAAGCTCCATGAGAGCTCACTGTCAAACTATTGACATTAAAGAAGTGTTTATTGGGAGGCAACCCAATTTTTATTTATCTAATTTTATTTTTCTTTTTATTGTTCTTTTATGTTTTATCATGTTCATGATCATGTGGAGACACGAAAAAAAATATTAAAATTAAAAACAGAATAAAAAATAGTAGAAGAAAAATCACACCTTGGAGGAAGGACTTACTGGCATTTAAACGCCAGTAAGGAGCATCTGGCTGGCGTTCAACGCCAGAACAGAGCATGGATCTGGCGCTGAACGCCAAAAACATGCAGCAATCTGGCGTTTAAATGCCAGGATTGCACACTAAGGAAAGCTGGCGTTCAATGCCAAAAACATGCTGTAGATGGGCGTTGAACGCCCAGAACAAGCATAGAGCTGGCGTTTAACGCCAGAAACAAGCACCAATCTGGCGTTAAACGCTAGGATTGCATGCAGAGGGCATTTTACACGCCTCATTAGTGCAGGGATGTAAATCTTTGACACCTTAGGATCTGTGGACCCCACAGGATCCCCACCTACCTCAACTCACCTTCTCTCTTCTTCACCAATCACATCCATCCATCTCTTCCCCACCCAATCCAACCCATATGGCCGAAACATACACATCTCTCCCTCTCCTCCATATCTTCTTCTCCTTCCATTCTTTCTTCTTTGCTCGAGGGCGAGCAATATTCTAAGTTTGGTGTGGTAAAAGCATAGCTTTTTGTTTTTCCATAACCATTGATGGCACCTAAGGCCAGAGAAACCTCAAAAAAAAAAAAGAGAAAAGGGAAGACAAAAAAATTTTTCCACCTCCAAGTCATGGGAGATGGAGAGATTCATCTCAAGGGTCCATAGCTCAGTAGAAGAGCATTTGCCTGCACATCAAGAGAGCATGAGGAATTCCCTCATCAAGAAATTCCTGAGATACCTCAGGGGATATATTTTCCTCCACACAACTATTGGGAGTAACTAAGGATAAGAGCACCAAAATCACTAAGGATCAAGCAACAGAGGCAGAGAAGAGACATAAAGGAGCTCAAAAAGCACCATTAGTCCTTCAAAAAGGTGCCACCCTCACTAAGGTGGACTCATTCCTTAACTTCCTTGTTCTTATCTCTGTTTTTCGATTTTTATGCTTTATGTTTGTTTATGTTTTGTGTCTCTACTTCATGATCATTAGTTTAGTAACTATGTCTTAAGGCTATGAATAATTCCATGAATCCTTCACCTCTCTTAAATGAAAAATGTTTCTATTCAAAAGAACAAGAAGTACATGAACTTCGAATTTATCTTTGAATTTAGTTTAATTATATTGATGTGGTGACAATACTTTTTGTTTTCTGAATGAATGCTTGAACAGTGCATATTTTTGATCTTGTTGTTTATGAATGTTAAAATTGTTGGCTCTTGAAAGAATGATGAACAAGGAGAAATGTTATTGACAATCTGAAAAATCATGAAATTGATTCTTGAAGCAAGAAAAAGCAGTGAAAAAGCAAAAGCTTGCAAAAAAAAAAGCCAATAGCCCTTAAAACCAAAAGACAAGGGTAAAAAGGATCCAAGGCTTTGAGCATCAATGGATAGGAGGGCCCAAGGAAATAAAATCCAGGCCTAAGCAGCTAAATCAAGCTGTCCCTAACCATGTGCTTGTGGCATGCAGGTCCAAGTGAAAAGCTTGAGACTGAGTGGTTAAAGTCGTGATCCAAAGCAAAAGAGTGTGCTTAAGAGCTCTGGACACCTCTAATTGGGGACTTTATCAAAGCTAAGTCACAATCTGAAAAGGTTCACCCAGTTATGTGTCTGTGGCATTTATGTATCTGGTGGTAATACTGGAAAACAAAGTGCTTAGGGCCACGGCCAAGACTCATAAAAGTAGATGTGTTCAAGAATCAACAAACTTAACTAGGAGAATCAATAACACTATCTGAAATTCTAAGTTCCTATAGATGCCAATCATTCTAAACTTCAAGGGAAAAAGTGAGATGCCAAAACTGTTCAGAGGCAAAAAGCTACAAGTCCCGCTCATCTAATTAGAATTGATATTCATTGATATTTTGGGATTTATAGTATATTCTCTTCTTTTTATCCTAATTGATTTTCAGTTGCTTGGGGACAAGCAACAATTTAAGTTTGGTGTTGTGATGAGCGGATAATTTATACGCTTTTTGGCATTGTTTTTAGATAGTTTTTAGTGTAATCTAGCTACTTTTAGGGATGTTTTCATTAGTTTTTATGCTAAATTCACATTTCTGGACTTTACTATGAGTTTGTGTGTTTTTCTGTGATTTTAGGTAATTTCTAGCTGAAATTGAGGGACCTGAGCAAAACTCTGATAAAGAGGCTGACAAAGGACTGCTGATGCTGTTAGAATCTGACCTCCCTGCATTCGACATGGATTTTCTGGAGCTATTGAATTCCAATTGGCGCTCTTTCAACGGCGTTGGAAAGTAGACATTTAGAGCTTTCCAGCAATATATAATAGTTCATACTTTATTCGTGATTAGATGATGTAAACTGGCGCTCAACGCCAGTTCCATGCTGCATTCTGGAGTCAAACGCCAGAAACACGTCACGAACCAGAGTTGAACGCCAAAAACATGTTACAACTTAGCGTTCAACTCCAAAAGAAGCCTCTACACGTGTAAAGCTCAAGCTCATCCCAAGCACACACCAAGTGGTCCTCGGAAGTGGATTTCTGCATCAATTACTTACTTTTGTAAACCCTAATAGCTAGTCTAGTATAAATAGAACGTTTTACTATTGTATTAGACATCTTTGATCAGTTTATGCGATCTTAGACACTGGGGGCTGGCCATTCGGCCATGCCTGAACCTTGATCACTTATGTATTTTCAACGGTAGAGTTTCTACACACCATAGATTAAGAGTGTGGAGCTCTGCTATACCTCAAGTTTATATGCAATTACTACTATTTTCTATTCAATTCGATTTACTCCTATTCTAAGATACCATTCACACTTCAACCAGATGGAGGTGATGATCCGTGACACTCATCATCATCCATTCTTATGAATGCGTGCCTGACAACCACTTCTGTTCTACAAGCGAGAGCTAGGATGCGTATCTCTTGGATTCCTAATACACGATGCATGGTTGCCCCTCGCCTGACAACCGAGCCTTCCATTCTGTGAGATCAGAGTCTTCGTGGTATAAGCTAGAATTGATGGCGGCATTCATGAGAATCTGGAAAGTCTAAACCTTGTCTGTGGTATTCCGAGTAGGACTTTGGGATTGAATGACTGTGACGAGCTTCAAACTCGCGATTTGTTGGGCGTGATGTCAAACGCAAAAGAATCAATGGATTCTATTCAGACATGATCGAGAACCGACAGATGATTAGCTGTGCCGTGACAGAGTATTTGGACCTTTTTCACTGAGAGGATGGGATGTAGCCATTGACAACAGTGATGCCCTACATACAGCTTGCCATAGAAAGGAGTGACAAAGATTGGATAAAAGCAGTAGGAAAGCAGAGATTCAGAAGGAACACAGCACCTCCATACACTTGTCTGAAATTTCCACCATTGAATTACATGAGTAACTCTATCTTTATTTTCTGTTTATTATTTATTATTATTCAAAAATTCATAACCATCTATTATCCGCCTGACTGGGATTTACAAGGTGACCATAGCTTGCTTCATACCAACAATATCTGTGGGATCGACCCTTACTCACGTAAGGTATTACTTGGTCGATCCAGTACACTTGCTGGTTAGTTGAGCGAAGTTGTGAAGTTATGTTTAGACCATGGTATTGAGCACCAAGCTTTTGGAGCCATTACTGGGACAATCAATTTCGAACAACAATTTAAGTGTGAATCACAATTTCGTGCACCAGGGATATTGGTGAGTTGCATTGTTGTTGGTATTGTGGTTGTGGCGTCTCTGGTCTTGGCCTTGGTCTTGTTGCTTTCCCCACCCAAAATTAGGGTGGTTTCTCCAACCAGAATTATAAGTTTTGGAGTATGGATCATGGGTCTGCCTGGGTGAGTTCTCCACATAATTGGCTTGCTCCCAGTCACCTTCTTCTCCTGCATTCACTCCTTCTTGAGCTGGTAATGAAGTGATGACTGCTGCAACTTGGTTTTCTTCCACCTTCTTGGTAAGATCCGATAACTGCTTGGTGATCATCTTGTTTTGAGCCAGCAGTGCATCCATATGGTTCAGCTCCATCACTCCTCGAGTGTTGCTTCTTTCAGAACCATAGAAATAGTCATTCTCTGCCACAGTTTCTATGACATCTATGGCTTCTTCAATGGTCTTCTTCTTGTTTAAAGAGCCCCCTGATGAATGGTCTACGGCCTTCTTTGACTTGTAAGAAAGACCTTCATAGAAAATGTGTAGTTGAACCCATTCATTGAACATGTCCGGTGGGCACCTTCTTGTTAAGTCCTTAAACCTCTCCCATGCCTCATAGAGAGTTCACCATCTTGTTGCCTGAAGGTTTGTACCTCAGCTCTCAGCCTGTTGATTCTTTAAGGAAGATAGAATCTTGCCAAAAATTTGTTCACCACATCTTCCCAATTCGTTAAGCTTTCCTTCGGGAAGGATTCCAGCCATTTAGATGCTTTGTCCTTGAGTGAAAAGGGGAACAAAAGCAGTCTATAGACATCAGGATGAACACCATTAGACTTCACATTGTCACATATTCTCAGGAAGGTGGTTAGATGTTGATTGGGGTCTTCTTGGGTACTTCCTCCAAATGAGCAATTGTTCTGAACAAGGGTGATAAGCTGGGGTTTCAATTCAAAGTTATTGGCATGTATGGTTGGCTTTTGGATGCTACTTCCACAATTTCCTGGGTTTGGATTGATGTAAGAGCCTAGCACTCTTCTTTCTTGCCCAGCATGATTCACAGGGCCTTCTCTGGCATGGTTGTGAGCTTCTTCATGGTTGTTTTCCAAGTTCTCCTCCATGCTTGTTTCAAAGTACTCTTCCTCTTTCTCAGCACCAATAACTCTTTTTTCTCTTGCTTCCCTCCTTAATATAAGGAAGGTCCTCTCAGGTTACGAATCAAAGGAAGTTAAAGCTCCGCTTCTTCTCCCTGTCATACAACTAACAGAGCACACAGCAAGAAATAAAGCGAAGTGATTATACTTGTTAGAGTGGTTGTTAGTGTGAGTGGTGTAAATTATCAAACAGTTAGTGGGTTAGTGAGCAAAATTGTAAGTAATAACAAAAAAAAAAAGAAAACAGAGAGGGTAGAGGGGATGAGGAAGAAAATGACTAAAGCTAAAAGTATTTGACAAGGTAAAATGAACAAACAAAAGAGAAAATTGCTCAATCTAGTGATCTTCCAACTTAATCATTGTCGATACAAAATCAATCCTCGGCAATGGCGACATAAACTTGATGCACAAAAACTTGTCTCTCAACAAATTTCCCTTCGACAAGTATACCAAATTTGTCGTCAAGTAAAAACTCACAATAGAGTGAGGTCGAATCCCACAAGGATTGATTGGTCAAGCAACTTTAGTTGGAAGAGTGTGCTAGTTGAGCTAAACAGGAATTGAGTTGAGAATCACAGAAAAATAAATGGCAGGAAAGTAAATTGCAGAAAATAAATTGCAGAATCTTAAATGAGGGTTTGGGAAGATGAGCATAAAGATAAATGGCAGAAAGTAAAGAGAATGGGTAAGATCAGAAATAGGGGATTCATTGGGCTTAGGAGATGTTGCATTCTCCGGATCAACTTCATTTTTATCTCTTCCTCAATCAATGCATTCATTGATCTCCTTGGCAATCTTAGGTGATTGGATCCTAATTCCTTGGCAATCCAATCTCTCTAAGCTTGAACAATTTCCCAATTCCTTGATTTAATTGCTCATGGGAAGAGATGAAGTATGGTCACTGATTATACCACATGTATTTCCAAATCAAAGTGTTGGGAGGATTACATGTCACTATATCCGTCCAAACCCTAATTTGGTCCAACATGAGAAAGCATTTCTAGCATGATCTCCTCATCCCTTTTCTAAGGCTCAGAGGAGATCCAATTATGGAGAATTTCTTTTCCAAGACAACTAACCAATTGAATTAAGATCGAAAGCTTTCTAGTAAATCAAGAGAAAAGAAAGAGGATGAAGAATGAAAACTATAATTGATCCATCAAATTACAACAGAGCTCCCTAACCCAATGAAAGGGGGTTTAGTTGGTCATAGCTCTAGAAATGGAAGATGATGAAGAAGAATACATCCTCTAGTGACTAGAAGTGCAGAAAAGTAAATATATAAGGTGTAATTCTCCAAAAGTGCTAATATCCTCTCTAGTTCAAAACTACTCCTATATATGATACTCTTCTAGATCTTCTAGTTAGTTCTTCAAGTCTTGGATATGGGCCTTTGATCTTGTATTGAAGCCGTTACAATCTTTAGTGGGCTCAGCTTTATTTGCAGAAAAGTGTGAGTTAGGCAAGGACATTAGTTAGGACGTTAGTGGTGTTAACGTTAAGTGAAAATGTGGGTTCGAGAACGTTAGTGACGATCACCTTTTTCACTAACGTTCCAACCCAAAGTGATCTATGTTAACTTCAACGTTAGTGGCACTAACGTGACCACTAACGTTGCCTCTTGGTCCTTTGCAAATGTTATTGGCACTCACCTTTTCCAATAACGTTGCCTTTTGCCCCTTTTCCCTACATTAGAGTTCACGTTAGTATAACTAACGTGACTCTTAACGTGGGCATGCCTAAGCTTCGAGAGCATTAGTGACACTTACCTTTGTCACTAACGCTTCAAACGCCCCTCCTTCCCACGTTAGAGTTCACGTTAATTGGATTAACGTGGCCGCTAACGTGGTAGTGAATGCCATCTCCAACATTAGTGACAAAGGTGAATGTCATTAACATTGGCTTATCATGCTTAGCTCCACATTGCTTCTCACGTTAGTGGTCTTAACATGACCACTAACGTGGGCACTCTTGGGTTGGTCCAATGTCAGTGACAAAGGTGAGTGTCACTAACGTTGGTCATTGAGTCCTCATCCCACGTTAGAGTTCACGTTAATTAAATTAACGTGACTCTTAACGTGGCTTAATTTGTGCCTTTGTGCAACGTTAGTGGCATTCACTTTTACCACTAACGTTGGAGCTCCTCTTTTCCTCCACGTTAGCTACCACGTTAATGTAGCTAACGTGGCAACTAACGTGGGCTATGATGGCTTCGAAGGCGTTATTGGTGGTCACCTTTTTCATTAACGCTACAAGCTTATCCCTATTCCACGTTAGTGGTCACGTTAATTAGATTAACGTGGCTGCTAACGTGGTTCCTTCTAGCTTCCTTTGTCCTGAAATCAAGCAATTAAAGTGCATCAAAGCTTTGTTCCAAGTCATGAAATTATGCATCATTAATTATATCATTCAATTCCTGCCTAATGCTCATGAAATCATGTAAAGTTCACAATAATTGCTTGAATCAAGGTGTGAGTATATTTTCATCCAAAAGTTGCTTATTTCCTAAGAAAATACATGAAACCAACCTAAAGCATAAAAAAATGGCTAGTGAAACTGGCCTAGATGCCCTGGCATCACTGCCATGTCTTTTTCTTTTTCAAATATTTCTGTCAGATCCTCTCCAAAGAGTTGTGCTTTAGCTTCTCTTAACTTTCTCTTCAAAGTCCTTTCAGGTTCAGGATCAGCTTCAACAAAAATACCTTTATATTTGTTCATACTCATATGAAAGAGAAGAAAACAAAGAAGTATGGAATTCTCTATGTCACAGTATAGAGATTCTTTGATGTGTCAGAGGAAAAGAAGAATAGAAGGATGAGGTAGAGAGAGGAATTCGAACTTATAGAGAGGGAGGGGGTCCGAATTATTAAAGGAGGATAAGTGTTAGTGATTAAATAGAAAGAGATGGGAGAGAGAGAATTTTTGAAAAAAAATTTTAAAATAAAAAGAGATTAGAATTTAAAACAATTAGTTAATAAAAAAAATTTTGAAAAAGAGGTTAGTGATTTTTCGAAAATTGAGAAGTGAAAAAGTAGTTAGGTGGTTTTGAAAAAGATAAGAAGTAGTAAGTTTAGAAAAGATAAGAAGTTAGAAAGAGATTTTGAAATTAAAATTTGAAAAAGATATGATTGAAAAAGATTTGATTTTTAAAATTGATGACTTGACTAACAAGAAATTAAAAGACATGATTCTAAAATTCAAATATTGAACCTTTCTTAACAAGAAAGTAACAAACTTGAAATTTTTGAATCACAACATTAATTGTTAGCAAGGATTTTCGAAAATATTAAAAGAAAAATTAAAAAGATTTGATTTTGAAAACGATATGATTGATAAGAGAGGGTATGAAAAAGATAATATTTTGAAAAATTAGTTTTAAAACTTGAAAAATTGAAAAAGATTTGAATTGAAAACAAAATTACCTCCCTGGTGTTATCCTGGCGTTAAACGCCTAGAATGGCGCCATTCTGGCGTTTAACGCCCACTTGGCTACCTCCTGGGGCGTTAAACGCCCAGCCAGGTATCATGGTTGGCGTTTAAACGCCAAAAATCCTTCCTTACTGGGCGTTTTGAATGCCCAGCTTTTTCTCTGTGATTCCTCTGCTGCATGTTCTGAATCTTCAATTCTCTGTATTATTGACTTGAAAAGACATAATTTTGAATTTTTTGAATTTATAATGATGAGAGAGAAAAAACAACAGAATGAAATTAAACATGAAAAACAAAGATCAAAACAAAGAATGCATGCAACAACACTTTGAATGTCAAGATAAACACCAAGAACATATTTTTGAAAATTTTTTAGGAAAGAAAGACATGCAAGACACCAAATTTAGAAATTTTCATACAAGAGACACTAACAATTTGAGAATGCACATGAGAAACAACAAAGACACGAAACAAGAGAATTTAAAGATCAGACAAAGGAAATCAACAAGAACAACTTGAAGATCAATGAAGAACACAATGCATATATTTTCGAAAAATGCAAGAAAAATAGAAACATGCAATTGACACCAACTTAAAATTTGACACTAGACTCAAACAGGAAACACAAAAAATATTTTTGTTTTTATGATTTTATAATTTTTTTTGTAATTTTTTTCAAAAATTATTTTTGGAAAAGAAAATAAAAAACTCAAAATTTTTAATAAGAATTCAAGGAATCATGCAATGTTAGTCTAAAGCTTCAGTCTAAAAAGATTAGACATGGCTAACCAAGCTTCAGCAGGACATTACATACAACAGCCAAATTGATGGGAATCAACTAGCTCCTGTGATGATAAAAACATCATCCGAAACTCTAGAATTCATTCTTAAAAATTCTGAAGAACAAAATAAAAAGAAAAATACCTAATCTAAGCAACAATATGAACCACCAGTTGTCCAAACTCGAACAATCCCTGGCAACGGTGCCAAAAACTTAGTACAAGGAATCGTGATTTTCACACTTCTTCACAACTCCGTGCAGCTGACCAGCAAGTGCACTGGGTCGTCCAAGTAATACCTTATGTGAGTAAGGGGTTGATCCCACGGAGATTGTCGGCTTGAAGCAAGCTATGGTCATATTGTAAATCTCAGTCAGGCAGATTCAAAAGGTTATGGGGTTTTGATAATTAAAAGATGAATAAAACATAAAATAAGATAGAGATACTTATGTAATTCATTAGTGGGAATTTCAGATAAGCATATGTAGGTGCTTTCTTCTTCCTGAATCTCTGCTTTCCTACTGCCTTCATCCAGTCATGCGTACTCCCTTCCATGGCAAGCTGTGTTGGGGGATCACCGTTGTCAATGGCTACCGTCCGTCTTCTCAGTGAAAATGGTCCGACTACGGGTTACGTAGGGCTAATCATCTGTCGGCTCTCGATCGGGTGGGAATAAGACCCATTGATCCTTTTGCACACTGTCACTGCACCCAGCACTTGCGAGTTTGAAGCTCGTCACAGTCATCCCATCCCAGATCCTACTCGGAATACCACTGACAAGGTTTAGACTTTCCGGATCTCAAGAATGCTGCTAATTGATTCTAGCTTATACCACGAAGACTCTAATCTCACGGAATGGAAGGCTCTGTTGTCAGGAGAGGCAACCATATTACGTGAACCAAGAGGCCAAGAGATATGCATTCAAGCTTGTTTTCAGGTAGAACAAAAGTGGTTGTCAGGCACTCGTTCATAAGTGAGAATGGTGATGAGTGTCACTTGATCATCACATTCATCATGTTAAAGTGCGAATGGATATCTTAGAACAAGAATAAGCTTGAATTGAATAGAAAATAGTAGTAATTGCATTAATTCATGAGGAGCAGCAGAGCTCCACACCTTAATCTATGAGGTGTAGAAACTCCACCGTTGAAAATACATAAGAACAAGGTCTAGACATGGCCGAATGGTCATGCCTCCCAAATAACATGAAACAATCAAAAAAGGGTTCAAAGACCTGATCCCAAGATCAAAGATGATCCAAAGATGAAAATACAATAGTAAAAGGTCCTACTTATAGTGAACTAGTAACCTAGGCACAGGATTCGGTGGTCCAGGAACCTTTGGACCACTTAGTGGTCCAAGTAGAAAACATGTTTTTAGAGTTTTTTATCAATTGTTACGTAGTTCTTGAACTAATTTTAATTACAAATCAACCCCATATATTTTATTTAATTATAAAAATAATTTTTTATTTTATAAATTATTATTTTATCAATTATCAATTATATTTATTAACAATCAAATACAAAAATAACAACCAATTATATCCTCCATTCATCCTAATAATTCCAATTGATTAAAAAATTAACTTTGATCTCGTTACGTTCGTCCATGGCTTCCAAATCGTGTTTCCTTGAAATTCAATCGATTGGTTTTTCAAAACAATCGATTGAATGATAACTCAATCGATTGGTTTACACTATATCACAAAACAATTGATTGAAAGTTATAAGGTAGAATGGTAAAAAGCTTATACCAATCGATTGTTTATACTTTCCAATCGAATGAATGCCTTAAAACAATCGATTGTTGTTGTTACTCAATCGATTGAATTCACGAAAACAACATGGATTTGTCAAATACAATCGATTGGAAAGTGATGACATTGACATTGAAGTTTTAGCCAAATTCAATCGATTGGTAATGTAATCCAATCGATTGGAAGGTGATGAAGTTGAATGTTTTGCCAATTTCAATCGATTGGTAATGGTACATAAAATTTATAAAACGTCAATGATGTTTTCTTTTAAATTAATTTATAAAATTTTTTGGATTTGTGTCTTATGAAAAGTAAAAAAAAAATTATAGTGGAGTAAAACTTAGCTAAAACCAAATAACATAGTGTAACACACATCTTTGATCAATATTAAAAAAAAAATTAGCCTAATTATGTACATAAAATCCTAAAAAATACAGTTCTATCTTTTTTAATTAAGTTAGCTTTAAAATACCAATAATGCTTTTTCATGTGCTGCTTTTAATCTAAAATCCTAGAAAAAAATTGATTTAAAATATTATAATGTTATTATATTGGCACAACACTTTATTTTTGTATGATAAATATAAGTACATTTTTATATAAAGTATTTAAAGTATATAAAAATGTACTCCTATTATAAAAAAATATTTAAAAAGTCATTAAATTTTTATATGTTATTAAAATTTAATAAATACAAGTACATTTTTATATGTTATTTTTAATTCAATGTACTAATAGGAGTTAAAATTAATTTATATTTAATAATTTTATACTAAAATTAATTTACTATAATTTTGTTTTATACTTCTTTTAGTATATTTTTTTTATATTATATAGTATTTTTTCTAGTATCTTATTGTACAATGTGTAATTCGAATTACCATTTGATTCGAAATGTGAGTAATTCGAATCAATTTGATTCGAACTTCCTCCTACTCACGTGTTCCTACTAATTCGAATTGATACAATTCGAATTATGCTTTTATAATTCGTTCTAAGTTGATTCGAATTACTTGTATGCAATGGTTGGGAATAATTGGAGCTGTATTGATTCGAATTATTAAGGAATGTAATTCGAATAAAATTGTTTCGAATTACATTAAAGTGTGCTTTGATGAATTCTTGTATCAGATTCTTGTTTGGCTTATATGCGTAATAAATTTCTCTCCTTGGCTTAAATACGTTTTTACCCTCAGTTTTATATTAACTCTAAATATATTAAAAGAATTTACTCAATATATTCTAGCATTTAACTAATTGCAAACACTTATCCCAAAACATATTTACAAAAATTAGAGCACTGGTTACTAATATTTTAACGAAACTAAATTTGTGCATAACACAAATAAATAAATTAAGCATACTTACTACTTGATACGCTGCTACCTTATCAATATCATATACTTTTTGTATTTTTTACTCTGCCTTACTTTAATAAAAGCAAAAGGTACTATTAATCGGCAAAATTAATTTTATAAATTACCAATCTATAAATTAATTTTATGTACCATTACCAATCGATTGAAATTAGCAAAACATTCAACTTCATCACCTTCCAATCGATTGGATTACATTACCAATCGATTGAATTTGGCTAAAACTTCAATGTCATCACTTTCCAATCGATTGTATTTGGCAAATCCATGTTGTTTTCGTGAATTCAATCGATTGTTTTGAGGCATTCATTCGATTGAAAAGTATAAACAATCGATTGGTATAAGCTTTTTACCATTCTACCTTATAACTTTCAATCGATTGTTTTGTGATATAGTGTAAACCAATCGATTGAGTTATCATTCAATCGATTGTTTTGAAAAACCAATCGATTGAATTTCAAGGAAACACGATTTGGAAGCCATGGACGAACGTAACGAGATCAAAGTTAATTTTTTAATCAATTGGAATTATTAGGATGAATGGAGGATATAATTGGTTGTTATTTTTGTATTTGATTGTTAATAAATATAATAGATAATTGATAAAATAATAATTTATAAAATAAAAAACTATTTTTATAATTAAATAAAATATATGGAGTTGATTTGTAATTAAAATTAGTTCAAGGACTACGTAGCAATTAATAAAAAAACTCTAAAAACATGTTTTCTACTTGGACCACTAAGTAGTCCAAAGGTTCCTGGACCACCGAATCCTGTGCCAGTAACCTAGGGTTTACAAAAATAAGTAAATGATGCAGAAATCAACTTCTGGGGCCCACTTGGTGTGTGCTTGGGCTGAGCATTGAAGTTTTCATGTGCATAGGCTTTTCTTGGAGTTAAACGCCAGCTCTGGTGCCAGTTTGGGCGTTTAACTCTAGCTTTTATGCCAGTTCTGGCGTTTAACGCCAGAAAAGGGTCTCTGACCGGAATTTTGACGCCAATTTGGGCTATCAAATCTCGAGCAAAGTATAGATATTATACATTGCTGGAAAGCCCAAGATGTCTACTTTTCAACACAATTGAGAGCTCGCCAATTGGGTTTTTGTAGCTCAAGAAAATCGATTTCGCGTGAAAGGAGGTCAGAATCAAACAACATCTTCAGTCTTTTTTCAGTCTCTGAATCAAATTTTTGCTCAGGTCTCTCAATTTCAGCCAGAAAATACCTGAAATCACAGAAAAACACATAAACTCATAGTAAAGTCAAAAAATGTGATTTTTGTATAAAAACTAATAATTATATACTAAAAACTAACTAAATTATACTAAAAACTACTTAAAAAAATAATGCCAAAAAGCATATAAATTATCCGCTCATCAGGATGCTACGAATCTCTACCTCCATTGTCCTCAGGCTGGTGAGATTGGAGTATCTCTGTATCTACCGCCCGATTTTTTTCTTTATTGTAGTCTGAGTTGGATTCCGGTATATATGGTTCTTCTAGGGGTGGGTTGTTGCAGTTGATGAGCCTCTTCAAATAATTATATCATAGCTTGTTGCAACGCTCATTATATTTGATCTTCCAGGTTTGTTGGTTAATCTTCTGGAAGAGCTGAATCAATAGCTCGTGGATAGGTTAAGATGCTTGTGTAGGCACTACTGGTGGTGCTGAGTTGCCTACTGCATCTGAAGGTAGGGTCTTGCTCTTGCCTTTAGTTGGGGCCTAAGGAATGAACCATTTTCCATGTGGAATATACTCCTTGCTCTGAAGCAGGGCTGGTACCTCATCGTCATCCTCATAAGGGACTCTCGCTGTAGAGGCTAAAATTGTAACTAAAGTAGGGAATGGAAGGTTGTCAACCGTTGGTGCCCGACCCATAGCCTGTCTGATAAGTCTTGGAAGGTTCAGAGGTTTCTCCTCCAAGATGCACCAAATGAGGACATCCATGTCCGCAGTGACATTGGACTCATGAGTGCTTAGCATGACGTAGTTAGACATGATTTGCTACCATACCCCACTTCTATAGTCAAGGCATTTACCGAGATGATCTTTGAATTTATCCTATTTGCTCAATAATTCCAGCTGCTTCCAGGTTAGGCAACGACTTCAAGGATCGCATCCAAGTAAAAAATATACAGATGGCATTGCTTCTCAGCCTTTTGATATGCATCTTTCCCTCTTGGGCTCTGTGGAAATCTGAGCGCTTGCTGAATGGTGGCTTTAGTTACCAGGACTTGCTTGCCTCGCACAAAAACACAGTTAAGAGCCGCTGAGTAGAAGTTAGCATAAAATCCATCGACCCAAAAGTAGGTTGATATCACTCACATCCCTATCAAGGAATCCCCATCCACATCACTCAATGCGGTTCACCACAAATCGGGTTAAGTTCTCTGGGATATGTAGTTGTCATTCACAGTGGGTGGTTCACTCCAACCGCTTGGTGTACATCCACTCACAGTAGCGGTTTGAGAATAATGATGGGTTGTTTGGAGGGGTCCTTTTGTCCGCTTCATCTATACTCTCAGTCCTTTTTTACAACTTCGTAGGTTACGGTGCGGTGGGCTGTTTGCACTTTACAACTTTGCTAGGCGCCTTCAGAAAAGCCTTTTCTTTCTTTTTCTTGCCATTCATCCTGAAAAGAAGTGGGAAAGAAAGTGAATTAAGCATAGTTGCAAAGACACCAAAGCCATGAAAATACATGTAGTGAATAATGCCAAACAAAAGTAAGAGTTCCAAATCACATGATAGCTACAACATATAATTGAGAACGCGAGATAATCATATAGGCATATCCACAAATAGTTAATGCAAGAATGAAGTAAGAACATGATCAAACAGTGTGAAAAAAACAAATTCAAGCATCAACGACACTCAGTAATTAAAGAGTACAAGCTTAGTTTCAACCTGTGAAATCTGTTTTCAACAGAACCCAAACTTTATAAACCATAAAAAGTTTATATAATTGGGTTAGAGAGGATCAATTCACTAAGCTTGTAGACTCAGACAAAAGTCACAACAGTCACAAAATCAGAAATTTGAGTCACTTACAGACAAATTAAATCCCCATCAATACATAAAAAATAAGTATCATATGAGAACAAGCATGGATTCTTAAAGACCTGACCCATAATTCATTTATAGTCTCTTTGGGTCCTTTTAAGAAATACTTGATGTACATCATCCTATAATACATAAAATGTCACAACCAAGAGTTCGTCGCAACCAAATTCACAATGTTAATTATCAAAGCATCAAAGAACAACATAAATAAAAATAATCAGCCTCATAACAGTCCAAATAATCTACATAAATTGAAAAACAAATTCAATTCCAACTCAAGAACATAAAAGCATAGGCAAATATGTACAAGATAGACTAATCCTGAAATGAACTTGAACAGAAATTATAACAAAAATTTAATCTAACTAACTAACTAATCAAAATCAACTAATGCAACAATATCAATCAAACTAAACAAAAAATAAAAACAAAAATGAAGTTAAACCTAGGACAAAGCAGATAAGAGCAAAGAGAAGGGAGGTTGCTGAATTGAGCAGCAACAGTGGCCAACCACTGGGATGGCGCCAGTGGTAGTAAACGAGCCGAAAATTGAGGCAAACAGGGATGCCCTATTCTTGCACCGCCGTTGACTAGTTGGAGTGCGACGGAAGAAGAAAGGAGGAGAGTGGGAAACAGAAGAGAATAATAAAGAAGAATGGTGGTAGTGCCGGTGTCAGTGGCTCACTGGAAGTGAGCTGACGAGATGGTTGTGGAGGCGGGAAGAAGAGAAAAAAAGAAGGGAAGAAAAGAATGCGAATGACTAGGGCTCGCACTCTTCTCTTATCCGAAAGAGGGGGCTCATGCATACGCATCATATATGCATACGCATGACATAAAAAACAAGGGCTTGAACATTCAACATCGTGCGTACACGCCGTAGTCGCACGAAACATGCACAAATCACTTTCGACTCTGGTTTGGCATCGTGTGTATGCACAATACTCGCACGATGCTCAAACAAAAATATTTTCATTCTGGTTTGGCATCGTGGGTATACACGATACTCGCACGATGCTTGCACAAAAATATTTTCACTCTAGTTTTGGATCGTGCGTACACATGATAGTTGCATGATGCTTGTACAAAAACATTTTCATTTTGGTTTGGCATCGTGCGTACGCATGCTTCATGCATACGCATGATATGGCAAGTTTTGGAGAATGATGTGTACACATGGGTCATGCGTATGCATGATTGCACTTAGCAATCTTTGTTCTTTTTCATCAAATTAAACCTTGTGAGCACATAACAAACAACCAAAACAATGTCAAACACTTCCAAATCTTAATTTCACTAAGAAAATCTAAGAAATACAACTAAGAAGAAATAGAAAACTTGTAATGAACTATATACAAAGAGGAAAACTAGAAGATCATATCATGGTGGGGTATCTTTCACCCAACACTTTTCTTTAATGTCCTTAAGTTTAATGGTCATGAAGCTCAATCCTTTGCACTGGGTCGATCTTCCAAGAGGAGCACCTCAAATTCCTTGTTGTTCTTAGGTTGGAATAGTGATATAGCTTGAGTCAATAACCATACGCCCTAAAGGTATTCTCATTTGATGGATAACGCAGATGAACCACACAATATGACTTAACCTTTTCCACTTTGTATGGGCCATCCTACCTTGATCTTAGCTTTTCTGGCATTAACCTCAACCTTGAATTATAAAGTAACACTAAATCACCACTTCTGAATTTCTTTTGCTAGATGTTCTGATCATGTACTGCGTTGGTTTTCTCATTATAGATCCTGGAATTCTCATGTGCCTCTAGTCTCAGGCATTCTAGTTCCTCCAATTACAATTTTCTCTCCACACTTGCCTTCTGCATGCCCATATTGCACTCTTTTACCACCCAGTAGGCCTTGTGCTCAATTTCAACAAGAAGATGGTAACCTTTACCGTAAATCAACCGAAACGAGCTCATTCTGATTAATGTCTTGTATGCAGTTTGGTAGGCCCACAATGCATCTCCTAGCCTTGCACTCCAATTTTTCCTTTGTGGTTTTGCCTCCTTTTCTAGAATCCTCTTGATTTCACAGTTTAAAACCTCAACTTGGCCATTTATATGAGGTTGACAAGCAGTAGCAACTTTATGAATCACACCATGCTTCCTCATCAATGCCTCCAACTTCCTATTACAAAAATGAGTTCTTTGGTCACTCACGATTGTTCGTGGCAACCCATAACGACAAATGAGGTTGATCCTCACAAAGGAAACAACCGTGTTTGTAAGAACCGGAGTTTTTGTGTAAAACCACTTTAACAAAATAATAACTTTAAATGGCCCGGGATTGGTTCAAAAATAGAGAAATGATATTTTGAAGCTAAAAAGGTAAAATTTGAATTCAATGAATTTTTTCTAAGTTGGAAAATGTATCTTTTGCAAAATAATTTTGTAAAAATGTGTACTAGTGCTTAAGTCGGTAGTGTTGGCTCTAGTCTGATCGGTAGCATATTTTAAGAAAAATAAGATTTCAAAAATTGAATTTATTATTTTAAAAAGACAAAAATAATTTATAATTAAAAACTAGACCCTAATCTTAAAGATTTTAGCCCAAAGTGGGCCAAACGGACCTAGAACACTAACGAGTTGGACCGGACCTATAAGAGCCCAACATATATAAGACCTTTAATGAGGATTATATCCTCATTTTAGCACCAAAGAGAGAGAAAGAAACGCGGACTGAGAGAGGGGAGGGTGGTACTATTCATCACCATCTTCTGGGAGCCATAAGTTGAGCTACGGAACTCAGATTGACCAGCCGTTTGTAGTCACATGAAGCTCTCGTCGAGCTCTTTGTTTCTAGCTGGCCATTTTTGGTAACAAATTACAAGCTCCAGTTTCTTGCCCTAGCTTTTGTTCCTTTTTTGTTATAATTTTTGAATAGATTTTGTGATTTTGTTTGTTTAGGAGTGATCTAGCATTGGTATATTGTTAGGTTTTGTCCCTAATCTCGTTGGATAAGGTAAAACCTCACTAAACCCTTGTGTTTATTTATGATTTAATTACTCTGCAAGTTGATGAGCGGATAATTTGTACACTTTTTGGCATTTTTTTAGTATGTTTTTAGTATATTTAGTTGAGTTTTTAGTATATTTTTATTAGTTTTTAGTTAAAAATTCACTTTTCTGGACTTTACTATGAGTTTGTGTGTTTTTCTGTGATTTCAGGTATTTTCTGGCTGAAATTGAGGGACCTGAGCAAAAATCTGATTCAGAGACTGAAAAGGACTGCAGATGCTGTTGGATTCTGACCTCCCTGCACTCGAAGTGGATTTTCTGGAGCTACAGAAGCCCAATTGGCGCGCTCTCAACGGCGTTGGAAAGTAGACATCCTGGGCTTTCCAGCAATATATGATAGTCAATACTTTGCCCAAGATTTGATGGCCCAAACCGGCGTTCAATTTCACCTTCAGAATTCCCAGCGTTAAACGCCGGAACTGGCACCAAAGTGGGAGTTAAACGCCCAAACTGGCACAAAAGCTGGCGTTTAACTCCAAGAAGAGTCTCTACACGAAAATACTTCAATGCTCAGCCCAAGCACACACCAAGTGGGCCCGGAAGTGGATTTTTATGTCATTTACTCATCTTTGTAATTCTTAAGCTACTAGATCCCTATAAATAGGAACTTTTGCTATTGTATTTGATGTCTTGGAATCTTGGTAGCTATCTTTAGTCTTATGCTATCTTAGATCTGGGGGCTGGCCTCACGGCCATGCCTAGACCTTGTTCTTATGTATTTTCAACGGTGAAGTTTCTACACACCATAGATTAAGGTGTGGAGCTCTGATGTACCTCGAGTATTAATGCAATTACTATTGTTCTTCTATTCAATTCAGCTTGTTCTTATTCCAAGATATCACTTGTTCTTCAACTTGATGAATGTGATGATCTGTGACACTTATAATCATTCTCACCTATGAACGTGTGACTGACAACCACCTCCGTTCTACCTTAGATTGGGTGAATATCTCTTGGATTCCTGATACACGACGCATGGTTGATCGCCTGACAACCGAGCGCTCGCCTGACAACCGAGCCATCCATTCTGTGAGATCAGAGTCTTCGTGGTATAAGCTAGAATTGATGGCGGCATTCAAGAGAATCCAGAAGGTCTAAACCTTGTCTGTGGTATTCTGAGTAGGATTCAATGATTGAATGACTGTGACGTGCTTCAAACTCGCGATTGTGGGGCGTTAGTGACAGACGCAAAAGAATCACTAGATTCTATTCTGACATGATCGAGAACCGACAGCTGGATAGCCGTGCCGTGACAGGGTGCGTTGAACATTTCCACTGAGAGGATGGGAGGTAGCCACTGACAACGGTGAAACCCTTGCATAATGCTTGCCATGGAAAGGAGTAAGAAGGGTTGGACGAAGACAGTAGGAAAGCAGAGAGACGGAAGGGACAAAGCATCTTCATACGCTTATCTGAAGTTCTCACCAATGAAATACATAAGTATCTCTATCTTTATCTTTTATTCATATATCATCCATAACCATTTGAGTCTGCCTGACTAAGATTTACAAGGTGACCATAGCTTGCTTCATACCAACAATCTCCGTGGGATCGACCCTTACTCGAGTAAGGTTTATTACTTGGACGACCCAGTGCACTTGCTGGTTAGTTGTGCGAAGTTGTGTTTATGCCATGGTATTGAGCACCAAGTCTTTGGGGCCATTACTAGGGATTATTTGAGTTGTGAAAAGTAGTGATCACAATTTCGCATGTCAAGTTTTTGGCGCCGTTGCCGGGGATTGTTTCGAGTATGGACAACTGACGGTTCATCTTGTTGCTTAGATTAGGTATTTTTCAGAGTTCTTAAGAATGAATTCTAGTGTTTCAAGGTGATGTTCTTATCATCACCAAAGCTGATTGATTATCATCAATTTAGCTCTTGAATGTAATGTCCTACTGAGCTTGGCTATTCATGTCTAATTCCTTTAGACTGAAGCTTTAGACTAACATTGCATGATTCCTGGAATTCTCATTAAGAATTTTGATACCTTTATTTTCTTCTTCCACTTAATTTTCGAAAAATCCAAAAAAATTACAAAATCATAAAAACAAAAAGTATTTTATGTTTCTTGTTTGAGTCTAGTGTCTTATTTTAATTTTGGTGTCTTGCATGCATTGTTTATTTGATCTTGGTTCTATTTTCAAGTCAATAATACAGGGAACTGAAGATTCAGTACATGCAGCAGAGGAATTATACAGAAAAAGCTGGGCGTTCAAAACACCCAGTGAAGAAGGAAAAACTGGCGTTTAAACGCCAGCCAGAGTGCCTGGCTGGGCATTTAACGCCCAAAAGGGTAGAGCTTTAGGCGTTAAACGCCAGAATGTGCACCATTCTGGGCGTTTAACGCCAGGATGGTACAAGAGGGAAGATTTTCTTTTTAATGCAAATTTTTTCCAAGTTTTCAAAGTTTTTCAGAATCAAATCTTTTTCAAATCATATCTTTTCAATCAAATATTTTTCAAAATCAATTTCTTTCTTTTTTCAAAGATACTTGCTAACAATTAATGATTTGATTGAACATTTCAAGTATGTTGCCTTTTCTGTTGAGAAAGGTTTAATGTTTGAATCATATCTTTTCTTGTTAGCCAAGTCATTAATTTTTAAAATCAAATCTTTTTAAAATTATTTTTCAAATCATATCTTTTTCAAAATTGTTTTCAATCATATCTTTTTGATTTCTAATTTCAAAATCTTTTTCAAAAATCACTTGATTTCTTTTCCACTTTTAGTTTTCGAAAATCAATTACTTTTTTTCAAAATGTTTTTAAAATCTTTTACTTTGTTTTCAAAAATTTCTTCCCCTCTTCTCACATCCTTCTATTTATGGAGTAACACTCCTCCTCAATGCACAATTCGAACTCTATCTCACTAAGTTCGAATTCTTCTACCTCTTCCTTCTATTTTTCTTTTCCTCTGACACCTCAAGGAATCTCTATACTGTGATATAGAGGATTCCATATTTTCTTGTTTTCTTCTCTTTCATATGAGCAGGAGCAAAGACAAAAGCATTCTTGTTGAGGCTGACCCTGAACCTGAAAGGACCTTGAAGCGAAAGCTAAGAGAAGCTAAGGCACAACTCTCTATAGAGGACCTAACAGAAATCTTCAAAGAAGAAGAACCCATGGCAGCCGAAAACAACAACAATGCCAACAATGCAAGGAAGGTGCTGGGTGACTTTACTGCACCTACTCCCGACTTCTATGGGAGAAGCATCTCTATCCCTGCCATTGGAGCAAACAACTTTGAGCTTAAGCCTCAATTAGTTTCTCTAATGCAATAGAATTGCAAGTTCCATGGACTTCCATTGGAAGATCCTCATCAGTTTTTAGCTGAATTCTTGCAAATCTGTGACACTGTCAAGACTAATGGGGTTGACCCTGAGGTCTACAGACTTATGCTATTCCCTTTTGCTGTAAGAGACAGAGCTAGGATATGGTTGGACTCACAACCTAAAGAAAGCCTGAACTCTTGGGAAAAGCTAGTCAATGCCTACTTGGCAAAATTCTTTCCACCTCAAAAATTGAGTAAGCTTAGAGTGGAAGTCCAAACCTTCAGACAGAAGGAAGGAGAATCCCTCTATGAAGCTTGGGAAAGATACAAACAATTGATCAGAAAGTGCCCCTCTGACATGCTTTCTGAATGAAGCATCATAGGTATTTTCTATGATGGTCTCTCTGAACTATCCAAGATGTCTCTGGATAGCTCTGCTGGAGGATCTCTTCATCTGAAGAAGACGCCTACAGAAGCTCAACAACTCATTGAAATAGTTGCAAATAACCAATTCATGTACACTTCTGAAAGGAATCCTGTGAACAATGGGACAAATCAGAAGAAAGGAGTTCTTGAGATTGATACTCTGAATGCCATACTGGCTCAGAATAAGATATTGACTCAGCAAGTCAATTTGATTTCTCAAAGTCTGTCTGGAATGCAAGCTGCACCAGGCAGTACTAAGGATGCTTCATCTGAAGAAGAAGCTTATGATCCTGAGAACCATTCAATGGAAGAGGTGAATTACATGGGAGAACCCTATGGAAACACCTATAATTCTTTATGGAGAAATCATCCAAATTTCTCATGGAAGGATCAAGAGAGACCTCAACAAGGTTTCAATGACAATAATGGTGGAAGAAACAGGTTTAGCAATGGCAAGCCTTTTCCATCATCTTCTCAGCAACAGACAGAGAATTCTAAGCAGAGCCACTCTGACTTAGCAACCATGGTCTCTGATTTAATCAAAACCACTCAAAGTTTCATGACTGAAACAAGGTCCTCCATTAGGAATTTGGAGGCACAAGTGGGACAGCTGAGCAAGAAAATTATTGAACTCCCTCCTAGTACTCTCCCAAGCAATACAGAAGAAAATCCAAAAGGAGAGTGCAAGGCCATCAACATGGCCGAATTTGGAGAGGAAGGAGAGGCATTGAACGCCACTGAGGAAGACCTCAATGGACGTCCACTGGCCTCCAATGAGTTCCCTAATGAGGAACCATGGGAATCTGAGGCTCACATTGAGACCATAAAGATTCCATTGGATTTACTTCTGCCATTCATGAGTTCTGATGAGTATTCTTCCTCTGAAGAGGATGAGTATGTCACTGAAGAGCAAGTTGCTAAATACCTTGGAGCAATCATGAAGCTAAATGACAAGTTATTTGGTAATAAGACTTGGGAGGATGAATCCCCTTTGCTCACCAAGGAACTGGATGACTTGTCTAGGCGAAAATTACCTCAAAAGAGACAAGATCCTGGAAAGTTTTCAATACCTTGCACCATAGGCACCATGACCTTCAAGAAGGCTCTGTGTGACCTAGGGTCAAGTATAAACCTCATGCCTCTCTCTATAATGGAGAAGCTAGGGATTTTTGAGGTACAAGCTGCAAGAATCTCACTAGAGATGGCAGACAATTCAAGAAAACAAGCTTATGGACTTGTAGAGGATGTTCTGGTAAAAGTTGAAGACCATTACATCCCTACTGATTTCATAGTCCTAGAGACTGGGAAGTGCATGGATGAATCCATCATCCTTGGCAGACCCTTCCTAGCCACAGCAAAGGCTGTGATTGATGTGGACAGAGGAGAATTGATCATTCAAGTGAATGAAGAATCCTTTGTGTTTAAGGCTCAAGGATATCCCTCTGTCTCCATGGAGAGGAAGCATGAAGAGCTTCTTTCAAAACAGAGCCAAACAGAGCTCCCACAGTCAAACTCTAAGTTTGGTGTTGGGAGGCCACAACCAAACTCTAAGTTTGGTGTTGAACCCCCACATTCAAACTCTAAGTTTGGTGTTGGGAGGTTCCAACATTTTCTCTGAGAATCTGTGAGGCTCCATGCGAGCCCTCTGTCAAGCTACTGACATTAAAGAAGCGCTTGTTGGGAGGCAACCCAATGTTATATTTTATCTATTTTCCTTTGTTATTTTATGTTTTCTGTAGGTTGATGATCATGAGAAGTCACAAAACCAATTGAAAAAGCAAAAAAAGAATAAAAACAGGAAGAAAAACAGCACACCCTGGAGGAAGATCTTGCTGGCGTTTAAACGCCAGTAAGGGTAGCAGTTGGGCGTTTAACGCCCAGGCTGGCACCATTCTGGGCGTTTAACGCCAGAAAGGGGCACCAGACTGGCGTTAAACGCCAGAAAAGGGCAAGAAGCTGGCGTTAAATGCCAGAAATGGGCACCAGCCCGGCGTTTAACGCCAGAATTGGCACAGAATGCATTTTTTGCATGCCACTTGGTGCAGGGATGCCTTTTCCTTGACACCTCAGGATCTGTGGACCCCACAGGATCCCCACCTACCCCACCACCCTCTCTCTTCTTCTTCACCCATTCACCAATCACCTCTACCACTCTTCCCCAAAAAAACCCCTCACCTATCAAATCCCACTATTCTCTTTACCACTCACTTCCATCCTTCATAAAACCCCACCTACCTCACCATTTAAATTCAAACCACTTTCCCTCCCAAACCCACCCATAATGGCCGAACCCTACCCCTCTTTTCACCCCTATATAAACCCATCTTCACTCCTTCATTTTAACACACCCTAAACACTACTTCTTCCACTTTTGGCCGAACCACAAAGCCATCTCCCTCTCCTCCATTTCTTCTTCTTCTACTCTCTTCTTTCTTTTTTTGCTCGAGGACGAGCAAACCTTTTAAGTTTGGTGTGGTAAAAGCATTGCTTTTTGTTTTTCCATAACCATTTATGGCATCTAAGGCCGGAGAAACCTCTAAAAAGAGGAAAGGGAAGGCAAAAGCTTTCACCTCCGAGTCATGGGAGATGGAGAGATTCATCTCAAGGGTGCATCAAGACCACTTCTATGAAGTTGTGGCCTTGAAGAAGGTGATCCCCGAGGTCCCTTTCAAACTCAAAAAGAGTGAATATCCGGAGATCCGACATGAGATCCGAAGAAGAGGTTGGGAAGTTCTTACCAACCCCATTCAACAAGTCGGAATCTTAATGGTTCAAGAGTTCTATGCCAATGCATGGATCACCAATAACCATGATCAAAGTGTGAACCCGGACCAAAAGAATTGGTTTACTTTGGTTCGGGGGAAATACTTGGATTTTAGTCCGGAAAATGTAAGGTTGGCATTCAACTTGCCCATGATGCAAGGAGATGAACACCCTTACACTAGAAGGGTCAACTTTGATCAAAGGTTGGACCAAGTCCTCACAGACATTTGTGAAGAGGGCGCCCAATGGAAGAGAGATTCAAGAGGGAAGCCGGTTCAATTGAGAAGGCATGACCTCAAGCCCGTGGCTAGGAGATGGCTGGAGTTTATCCAACGCTCAATCATTCCCACTAGCAACCGATCCGAAGTTACTATAGACCGGGCCATCATGATTCATAGCATCATGATTGGAGAGGAAGTGGAAGTTCATGAGGTTATAGCCCAAGAACTCTATAAGGTGGCGGACAAGTCCTCTACCTTGGCAAGGTTAGCCTTTCCTCATCTCATTTGTCACCTCTGTTATTCAGTTGGAGTGGACATAGAAGGAGACATCCTCATTATGAGGATAAGCCCATCACTAAGAAAAGGATGGAGCAAACAAGAGACCCCACTCGTCATGAAATCCCTGAGATACCTCAAGGGATGCACTTTCCTCCACAAAACTATTGGGAGCAAATCAACACCTCCCTAGGAGAATTGAGTTCCAACATGGGACAACTAAGGGTGGAGCACCAAGAACATTCCATCATCCTCCATGAAATTAGAGAAGATCAAAGAATCATGAGAGAGGAGCAACAAAGACAAGGAAGAGACATTGAGGAGCTCAAGCACTCCATAAGACCTTCAAGAGGAAGAACAAGCCGCCACCACTAAGGTGGACCCGTTCTTTAATCTCCTTGTTCTTTATTTTTCTGTTTTTCGAAAATTATGCTCTATGTTTATCCATGTTTGTGCCTTATGATCATTAGTGTCTATGCCTTAAAGTTATGAATGTCCCATGAATCCATCACCTTTCTTAAATGAAAAATGTTCTTAATTGAAAAAGAGAAGAATTGCATGACTTTCAGATTTTATAACAGATTAATTATTTTGATGTGGTGGCAATACTTTTGTTTCTGAATGTATGCTTAAACAGTGCATATGTCTTTTGAATTTGTGGTTCATGAATGTTAAATTTTTTGGCTCTTGAAAGAATGATGAAAAAGGAGACATGTTACTGAGGATCTGAAAAATCATAAAAATGATTCTTGAAGCAAGAAAAAGCAGTGAATACAAAAAAAAAAGAGAAGAAGCGAAAAAAAAAGAAGAAAAAAAAAGGGAGAAAGAGAAAAAGAAAGAAAAAGAAAGAAATAAAGTTGTGATCCAAGGCAAAAGAGTGTGCTTAAGAACCCTGGACACCTCTAATTGGGGACTCTAGCAAAGCTGAGTCACAATCTGAAAAGGTTCACCCAATTATGTGTCTGTGGCATGTATGTATCAGGTGGTAATACTGGAAGACAGAGTGCTTTGGGCCACGGCCAAGACTCATAAAGTAGCTGTGTTCAAGAATCATCATACTTAGCTAGGAGAATCAATAACACTATCTGGATTCTGAGTTCCTAAAGAAGCCAATCATTCTGAATTTCAAAGGATAGAGTGAGATGCCAAAACTGTTCAGAGGCAAAAAGCTAAAAGCCCCGCTCATCTAATTAATACTGATCTTCATAGATGTTTTTGGAATTCATTGCATATTCTCTTCTTTTTATCTTATTTGATTTTCAGTTGCTTGGGGACAAGCAACAATTTAAGTTTGGTGTTGTGATGAGCGGATAATTTGTACGCTTTTTGGCATTGTTTTTAGTATGTTTTTAGTATATTTAGTTGAGTTTTTAGTATATTTTTATTAGTTTTTAGTTAAAAATTCACTTTTCTGGACTTTACTATGAGTTTGTGTGTTTTTCTACGATTTCAGGTATTTTCTGGCTGAAATTGAGGGACCTGAGCAAAAATCTGATTCAGAGACTGAAAAGGACTGCAGATGCTGTTGGATTCTGACCTCCCTGCACTCGAAGTGGATTTTCTGGAGCTACAGAAGCCCAATTGGCGCGCTCCCAACGGCGTTGGAAATTAGACATCCTGGGCTTTCCAGCAATATATGATAGTCCATACTTTGCCCAAGATTTGATGGCCCAAACCGGCGTTCAAAGTCACCTTCAGAATTCCCAGCGTTAAACGCCGGAACTGGCACCAAAGTGGGAGTTAAACGCCCAAACTGGCACAAAAGCTGGCGTTTAACTCCAAGAAGAGTCTCTACACGAAAATGCTTCAATGCTCAGCCCAAGCACACACCAAGTGGGCCCGGAAGTGGATTTTTATGTCATTTACTTATCTTTGTAATTCTTAAGCTACTAGTTCCCTATAAATAGGACCTTTTGCTATTGTATTTGATGTCTTGGAATCTTGGTAGCTATCTTTAGTCTTATGCTATCTTAGATCTGGGGGCTGGCCTCACGGCCATGCCTAGACCTTGTTCTTATGTATTTTCAACGGTGGAGTTTCTACACACCATAGATTAAGGTGTGGAGCTCTGCTGTACCTCGAGTATTAATGCAATTACTATTGTTCTTCTATTCAATTCAGCTTGTTCTTATTCCAAGATATCACTTGTTCTTCAACTTGATGAATGTGATGATCCGTGACACTTATCATCATTCTCACCTATGAACGTGTGACTGACAACCACCTCTGTTCTACCTTAGATTGGGTGAATATCTCTTAGATTCCGGATATACGACGCATGGTTGATCGCCTGACAACCGAGCGCTCGCCTGACAACCGAGCCAGCCATTCCGTGAGATCAGAGTCTTCGTGGTATAAGCTAGAATTGATGGCGGCATTCAAGAGAATCCGGAAGGTCTAAACCTTGTCTGTGGTATTCTGAGTAGGATTCAATGATTGAATGATTGTGACGTGCTTCAAACTCGCAATTGTGGGGCGTTAGTGACAGACGCAAAAGAATCACTGGATTCTATTCCAACATGATCGAGAACCGACAGCTGGATAGCCGTGCCGTGACAGGGTGCGTTGAACATTTCCACTGAGAGGATGGGAGGTAGCCACTGACAACGGTGAAATCCTTGCATAATGCTTGCCATGGAAAGGAGTAAGAAGGGTTGGACGAAGATAGTAGGAAAGCAGAGACACGGAAGGGACAAAGCATCTTCATACGCTTATCTGAAGTTCTCACCAATGAAATACATAAGTATCTCTATCTTTATCTTTTATTCATATATCATCCATAACCATTTGAGTCTGCCTGACTAAGATTTACAAGGTGACCATAGCTTGCTTCATACCAACAATCTCCGTGGGATCGACCCTTACTCGCGTAAGGTTTATTACTTGGATGACCCAGTGCACTTGCTGGTTAGTTGTGCGAAGTTGTGTTTATGCCATGGTATTGAGCACCAAGTCTTTGGGGCCATTACTAGGGATTATTTGAGTTGTGAAAAGTAGTGATCACAATTTCGCATGTAATACCTGAGGTGACTTAAGGTCGATCCCACGAGGATTGTCGGCTTGGATCAAACAGTGGTTATCTTATAAATCTTAGTCAGGCGGATAGAAAAGTTGTGTAGTTATTTAAATGCATAAAAGTAAAATAAAGATAAATTTACTCAGTAATTGTGAATTCAATGATAAGAAGATGGTTAAGGCTTCAGAGATACTTTGTTCTTCGGGATTGGTGTGCGTGTATGCAAAACCCACACGATTTCGTACAGCAGCAATACCAACAAGTGCACTGGGTCGTCCAAGTATTACTTGAGCGAGTCACGGTCGATCCTATGAGGATTGTGGCTTGAAGCAAGCTTATGGTTGTCTTGCAGGTCTTAGTCAGGCAGATCAGAAGGTTGTTGGATTAGAGGAAACTATTCATAATTTGTATTTGTAAAACAAGTGTTTTTAGTAATAGGAATAGAGTTGAGAGTCAGAGTTGGTTTGTCTTTCTGAATTAACCCTAGTACTACTGTCTTCTTTGCTTGTGAATGATCTTCTTCTATGGTAGGCTGTAAGTGACCAAAGCCATTGCCTGTGGTCATTGATCTCCTCTTCTACAGAATGAACCTATGGCCATTGGCCTTGGTTATTCAATCTGACGTAGGGTGAAGCGCATAGCAATCCATTCTCTTGGCGATCCTACTCAAAAGGCCACAGACAAGGTCGAATCTTCTAGATCAGAGAATGCTACTTCTTTTGATTCTCGCCTATACCATGGAGACCCTAATCTCCCCGAAAATTGGTTGAATTGGTGTCTTGAGAAGTCCCCAACGAAGTCGTGGATTAACCGTATGAGAGATGTATAAACATATCTGTTGGCTCGTGCTTTTCTTCCAGGTACTCACACGAACCCAAGTAGACGCAGGTGTTTCCCAGGCACGTTCATCTTAATGTGATGAACAGAGCTAAATGGTTAGATCATCCTATTCACCACGATGAAGATCGGGATATACATCTTAGAGATAGATCAAACACGGATCGAAGAAGAAACAATAGTACTTTTATTAATTCATAGGACTCAACAGGGCTCCTCCACTCAACCTAGGAAGTTTAGAAACTCATACTAAAGTAAAAACAACGATAAAAATGTGAATGGGGCTTAATGGTTCGAAAGTCTGTAGATTATGTAAAATACACTTTAAATACTAAATAGATGACTAGTAAGGGTAAAATAGTCTATTTAGTGCTAAAATCCACTTCTGGGGCCCATTTGATGAGTGTTTGGGCTAAGTTTTGATCAGATCCACGTGTTATGAGGTCTCTTGGCCATGGAACACCAGCTAGGGGTCCCCTTTGGGCGTTTGAACATTGGTTTATGCTCTTTGGGCGCTGGACGCCAGGAAAGGGCAAGAAGCTGGCATTGGACGCCAGTTTTGGGTCTTCTAATCTGAAATAAAGTATAAACTATTATATATTTCTGCAATGCTCTAGAAGTCAGCTTTCTATAGCCATTGAGAGTGCTCCATTTTGACTTATGTAGCTCCAGAAAATCTCTTCTGAATGCAGGTAGGTCAGATCCAAACAACATCTGCACTGCTTCCTCTGTCTCTGAATTAGACTTCTGCCCCAGCTCCCCAATTTCAGCCAGAAAATACCTGAAATTATACAAAAACACAAAAACTCGTAGTAGAATCCAAAAATGTGAATTTAACACTAAAACCTATAAAAACTTAATAAAAACTAAACAAAAATAATCAAAAACTATATGAAAGTGATGCCAAAAAGCGTATAAAATATCTGCTCATCATGGATCAATACTTTCTTACTGTCTACTCCAAATGTAAATGATTTCTTCTATAGCAAGCTGTATGTGATCAATGCCGGTTGAGAGGCCGCCAATCTTCCTCTAGGCTGAACACTAGGTTTAGTGCGCATCTAGTCTGAATGAGGGTGAAGCTCCTGTGTCCATCCCCTTGGTGATCCTACTCAAAACGCCACAGAGAAGGTTGAATCTTCCGGATCAGAGAATGCTGCACTTTGATTCTAGCCTTTACCACGAAAACCCTAATCTCCCCATACCTCGGCTAAACTGATGTCTCGAGAAGTCCCCAACGAAGTTATGGATTAGCCGTCTAAGAGATGTATCCTCAAGCTAGTGGTTTATTGATATCCGATGAAAGACGCTCACTAAACCCATGTAGAATATAGATAACTTGTGACGGTTCAACTCATTCATAAGGTTGAAGAACGAAGATACATTTTAGGAGAGAATCAACACACGAATTGAAATGGAACAGTAGTGTTTTTATTAATCCATAAAACTCAGTAGAGTTCCTAACCTTAACCTAGGAAGTTTAGTGGCTCATACTATACAATGAAACTTGAAAGTATGAAATTTGTTCTATGGTGGTCGAAGCTCTTAAAACAAGAGTGATCTTATCCTATATATACTAATCTAATAACTAAGGATTACAGAAATATGATAGGCTTAGGCTTGTAGTGCGGAAATCTACTTTCGGAGCCCACTTTGTGAGTGTTTGGGCTGAGATAAGGGTGTCTCCATGTGCTAGTAGGGCTCTTGGGCATTGATCGCCCCCTTTGGACTCACCTTTGGGTGTTGGACGCAAGCTACTCCCTTTTGAGCGTCCAATGCCGGTTTTGGGCCTTTATCTCCAAAGACAATTATGGATTATTATATATTGCTGGAAAGTCCGAGATATTAGCTTTCCATATCCGTTAAGAATGCTCTATTTGGATATCTGTAGCTCCAAAAATGCTTGCTTGAGTGCACGGAGGTCAGATCCTGACAGCATCTGCTATGCTTTCCTTGCCTCTGAATTAGACTTTATCAAAACTTTCAGATTTTAGCCAAAAAATACCTAAAATCACCATAAAATACAAGTCATAGTAGAATCCAAAAATGTGAATTTTACACCAAAATCTATGCAGACATAATAAAACTTAAATAAAACACGCTAAAAACTATATAAAAATGATGTCAAAAATTGTATACAATATCCGCTCATCGCAACTAAAAACAAAGTTGGATAAAAAAACAGTAGGATACAATAAATCTCAGAGTTTTCAATGAAGTTCAGTTTCAATTAGATGAGTGGGACTTAGTAGCTTTTTACTTCTGAATAGTTTTGGCATCTCACTATCCATTGAAGCTCAGAAGTGTTGGCATCATTGGAAACTTAGAATCCAGATGATATTATTGACTCTCCTAGTTTAGTTCTTTTTTATTCTTGAACACAGCTTCTTTTGAGTCTTGGCCATGGCCCTAAGCACTTTATTTTCCAGTCTTACCACCGGATACATAAATGCCACAGACAGTTACTGGGTGAACACTTTCGGATTGTGATTCAGCTTTGCTAGAATCTCCATATAGAGGTGTCCAGAGTTCTTAAGTACACTCTTTTTACTTTGGATCACGACTTTAACTGCTTAGTCTCAAGCTTTTTATTTGACACCTTCACACCACAAGCATATAGTTAGGGACACTTTTCTTTTGGAGTGCTTAGGCCAAAGCCTTGGACCTATGCTCTTGCCTTTTGGTTTAAAGAGCTACTGGCTTTCTACTCTTGCCTTTTGGTTTAAAAAGCTATTGGCTTTTTCTATTATATATATATATATATTCTTTTTTTTCTTTTTTTGCATGCATTTGTTTTTTCTTTTATTGCATCTTACTTTTTTTGCTGTTTTTTCTTTCTTTAAGAATCAATTTCTTTTGATTTTTCAGATTACCAATAATACTTCTCCTTTTTCATCATTCTTTCAAGAGCCAACATTCTTAATTCCAATTTCAAGTATGCACTGTTCATTCATACATTCAGAAAACAAAAGCAATGCCACCAAATCATGATAATTGAACTATTCTTAAGGTAAAACTTGAAATTCATGCATCTTAATCTTCTTTTACAAATAAAATTATCTTTTAAGCAAGGTGAGAGATATATGGAACATTTTATAACTTTAAGACAAAGATAGAGATGATCATGCAATGAGAACACGAGAACAGACAACAAAATATAATGGAAAACAGAAAAATGACATAAAAGCAAGGGGTGTTAGAACGGGGCCACCTTAGTGACGGCGGCTACCACTTCCTCTAGAGAATCCAATAGAGCGCTTGATGACTTCAATGTCACGCCCTTGTCTCTATTGTTCTTCCCTCATAACTCTTTGATCTTCTCTAATTTCATTAAGGATGGTGGAATGCTCTAGATGCTCCATCCTCAACTGATTCATGTTAGAGCTTAATTCTCCCACAGAATTATGCCATTGATCCCAATAGTTTTGAGGAGGAAAATACATCCCTCGAGGCATCTCAGAGATCTCATGTTGAGGTGGCTCCACATGCTCATGTTGTGGTTCATGTGCCGGCTATCTAGTATGCTCAATCCTTCTTTTAGTGATGGGCTTGTCCTCCTCAATTGGAATGTCACCTTCTATGACAAACCCAGCTGAATTGCATAGGTGACAAATAAGATTAGGAAAAGCTAACCTTGCTTGGGTAGAGGGCTTGTCCGCCACTTTGTGCAACTCTTGAGGTATCACCTCATGTACTTCCACCTCGTTTTCGAGCATGATGCAATGGATCATGATGGCTAGGTCTATGGTTACTTCGGACTGGTTGCTAGTAGGGATGATAGAGTGTTGGATAAATTCTAACCATCCTCTAGCTATGGGCTTGAGGTCAGGCATTCTTAGTTGGATAGGCTTACCTTGGGAATCTCTTTTCTACTGTGCTCCTTCTACACAGATGTCTGAGAGCACTTGATCTAGCTTTTGATCAAAATTAACTCTTCTAGTGTAAGGATGCGGGTCTCCTTGCATCAAAGGCAAGTTGAACGCCAACCTCACACTTTTTGGGCTAAAGTCTAAGATTCTCCCTTGGACCATGGTGCTCCAATTTTTAGGATGTGGGTTCACACTAATGTCAAGGTTTTTTGTGACCTATGCATTAGCATAGAACTCTTGCACCATTAAGATCCCAACCTCTTCTCCGGAATTCATGTTGGATCTCCGGATACTCATTCTTCTTAAGCTTAAAAGGGACATCAGGGATCACCTTGTTCTTTGCCACAATTTTATAGAAGTGGGCTTGGTGGGTTTTGGTAATGAATCTCTTCATCTCCCATGATTCGGAGGTGGCGGCTACTGCCTTTCCTTTCCTCTTTCTAGAGGGTTCTCTAACCTTAGGTGCTATAAGTGGGAATAGAAAGCAAAAAGAAAGGCTTTTCTAACACCAAACTTAAAACTTTACTCGTCCTCGAGCAAAAATAAACAAAAGAGAGGAATGAAGTAGAAGAAGAAGAAGAAAATAGATGGAAATGGAGGTGGAAGAGCAATTTGGCCAAGTGAGGGCTAAAGGTGTATGAGTAGTGTGTAGGATAAGTGGAATGAGGGGGGTATTTATAAGGAGGGAGGGTATGGTTAAGGTTTGGAATTAATGGGGGGGGAATATGGGCGAGAAAATTTAAATTTTAGTGGGAGGGGGTTGGTGGTAGTTATGATGGTTTGGGAAAGAGGTATTGATGTGATTGGTTGAGGGTTTATAGGGAAGTGTGTGTGGGGAAGTGTGAAAAGAATATAGAAGAAGGTGGGGGTAGGTGAAGATGCTGTGGGATCCACTAGTCCTGAGAGGTTAGGCAATTTAAATTCCATGCCCTCCTTATGGGCGTTGAATGCCCAGCTTATGCTCCATAGCTAGTGTTCGACGCCAGCTTGCTGCTCCACTCAAGGCGTTGAACGCCGATGAGTGACCTCCTTCCTGGCATTCAACACCAGGTCTTCTGTCTCTGTTGGGCATTGAACGCCTAGCCTTTGCTCCCTGGCTAGCATTCAACGCCAGTAATGTTACCCTTTGTGGGCGTTGAACGCCCACTCTTCCCTTCTTGTCTGGCGTTCAATGCCAACAAGACATGTACTCCAAGGTATTCTGTTTCCACTTTTGAACGTTTCTGTCTCTGTTCTGACTAATGCACATGATCATGAACCTAAAAAAAATAACTAAGAAAAACAAATTCAAAGAAAAACATAAATAATAACTATGGTTGTGTTGCCTCCCAACAAGTGCTTCATTAACGTCACTAGCTTGACGGTTAGCTCCTTACGGAGATGGATATGAGCTCAGAATTTTGCCTTTTATAGTGAACTTTCTTCCTGTCTTCTCATGGATGAGCTCTACGTGCTCTAGAGACAGTATGTGACTCACTGTATATGGTATTACTGGTTTCTTGGTGAAGACAACTCTCATACCAGGTGAGAGGCCTTCAGTAGGGATCTTTTTGTCCCTCCAGCCTTTAAGTACTTTCTTCTTAGTACCTTTAGTCTCAGTGCTTGTTGATGCCTCTGTACTAAGAGATATGGTTGGAACACTAAGTGTTGCACAGTTATCTCTTTTTTCTCAAAGGGAGAGTTGGGGTGAGGCATCTTGAACAAGATGTGCTCCTCCCCTAGTTGTAAAATCAATTCTCCCTTTGCTACATCAATGATAGCATTGGCAGTGGCTAGGAAAGGTCTTCCAAGAATGATGGATTCATCCTCATTTTCCCTAATATCTAAGATTATGAAGTTTGCAGGGATGTAAAGGTCTTCAAACTTCACCAAGATATCCTCTACTAAGCCTTATGCTTTTTTCATTGACTTGTCTGCCATCTCCAGTGAGATATTTGCAACTTGTACCTCAAAGATTCCTAGCTTCTCCACCACAGAGAGTGGCATGAGGTTTATACTTGATCCTAGGTCACACAGAGCCTTCTCAAAGGTCATGGAGCCTATGGTGCAAGGAATTAGGAAGCGTCTGGGATCTGGAAGCTTTTGAGGCAGCTTCTGCTGAACCAAAGCATTGAGTTCTTTGGTAAGCACTGGAGGTTCTTTCTCCAATGTCTTTACTCCAAATAACTTGGCATTTAGTTTCAAGAGAGCTCCTAGGCACCAAGCAACTTGCTCTTCCCTAGTTTTTTTTTTTATCTTCATCAGAGGATGAGTATTCATCAGAACTCATGAATTGCAAGAGTGCTTGCAAGGGGACCTCTATGGTCTCTACATGAGCCTTGGCTTCCTTTAATTCTTGAATAGGGACTTCATCAGTGGGTGTTGAATACTCAGTAGGAATACCCTTACTGGCGTTCAACTCCATCTCTTGTGGCTTTTTTGGCGTTGAACACTCAGTAGGGACATCTTTACTGGCATTCAACGCGAGCTTCTCTGCTAATTTGGGCATTGAACGCCTAGTAAGGTCCTCCTTACTAGCGTTCAACACCAAGGATGACATATCATTGGGCGTTGAACGCCCATTTGGGATCTCATCATTGGCATTCAATGCCAAATTACTCATTTCAGATTTGGCTTCAGCTTCAGTAGTGGTGGCCTTCCACTATTCTCTTGGGTTTACTTCAGTGTTACTAGGAAGAATGTTAGGAGGAGTCTCAGGGATTCTCTTACTCAATTTTCCAACTTGTACCTCCAAATTTCTGATGGAGGATCTTGTTTCAGTTATGAAACTATGAGTGGTATTAGAGAGGTTGGAGACTATAGTGACTAAGTCAGAAAGGCTCTACCTAGGAGTCTCCATATGTTCCTGAGAAGATGGGAATGGTGGCCTATTGTTGAACCTGTTCTGGTTTCTTCCACCTTGATTATTATTGAAGCCTTGCTGAGGCTTTTGTTGATGCTTCCAAGAAAGGTTAGGATGGTTCTTCCATGAAGGGTTGGAGGTGTCTCCATAGGATTCTCCCATATAATTCACCTCCTCCATCATGGGTTTTTCAGGATCATAAGCTTCTCCTTCAGAGGAAGCTTCTTGAGTGTTGCCAGTTGTAGGTTGCATTCCAGTCAAATGCTGAGAGATTATATTGACCTGTTGGGTCAAGATCTTGTTCTGAGCTAATATGGCATTCAAAGTGTCTACTTCAAGAAATCCTTTCTTTTGAGCTACCCCATTATTCACATAGTTTCTCTCAGAAGTGTACTTGAATTAGTTGTTTGCAACCATCTCAATGAGTTCTCTTACTTCTGCAGGCCTTTTCTTCAAGTGAAGTGATCCACTTGTAGAGCTGTCCAATGATATTTTGGACATCTCAAAGAGACCATCATAGAGGATGCCTAAGATAGCCCATTCTGAAAGCATGTCAGAATGATATCTTCTGATCAGTTACTTGTATCTTTCCTAAGCTTCATAGAAGGATTCACCTTCTTTTTATCTGAAGGTTTGAACTTCCACTTTGATTTTGATCATCTTTTGAGGTAGAAAAAACTTGGCCAAGAAAGCATTGACCAAGTTTTTTCCAAGATTCTACGATTTTCTTAGGTTGAGAGTCCAACCATATCCTAACTTTGTCTCTAAACGCAAAGGGAAAGAGCATAAGTCTGTAGACCTCAGCATCCACTCCATTCGTCTTAACAGTGTCACAGATTTGCAAGAATTCAGATAGAAACTGATGTAGATCTTCCAATGGAAGTCTATGGAACTTGCAATTTTGTTGCATTAGAGAGACTAATTGAGGCTTAAGCTCAAAGTTGTTTGCTCTAATGGCAGGTATGGAGATACTTCTTCCAAAGAAATCAGAAGTTGGTACGGTGTATTCACCAAGAACCTTTCTTGCATCTCTTTCATTATTATGCTCAGCTACCATGTTTTCAGCTTCTTGTTATAAAAACTCTATGAGGTTTCTTCTGGAGTTTTGTACTTTAACTTGTTGTAAACTGATGAGCGGATAATTTATACGCTTTTTGGCATTATTTTTAGATAGTTTTTAGTAGGATCTAGCTACTTTTTATTATATTTTTATTAGTTTTTATGCAAAATTCACATTTCTGGACTTTACTATGAGTTTGTGTATTTTTCTATGATTTTAGGTATTTTCTGGCTGAAATTGAGGGACCTGAGCAAAAATCTGATTCAGAGGCTGACAAAGGACTGCTATTGCTGTTGAATTCTGACCTCCCTGCACTCGAAATGGAATTTTTGGAGCTACAGAAACCCAAATGGTACGCTCTCAATTACGTTGGAAATTAGACATCCAGTGCTTTCCATTAATATATAATAGTTCGTACTTTGCCCGAGTTTAGATGACGCAAACTGGCGTTCAACGCCAGCTTTCTACCCTATTATGGCGTTAAACGCCATAAACAGGTTACAAGCTAGACTTAAATGTTGAAAACAGGCTGCAAAATGGCGTTTAACTCCAAGAAAAGTCTCTACACATGAAAGCTTTAGTGCTCAGCCCAAGCACATGCCAACTGGGCCCGGAAGTGGATTTCTGCATAATTTACTTATTTCTGTAAACCCTAGTAACTAGTCTAGTATAAATAGGACCTTTTACTATTGTATTAGACATCTTTTAATCATCCTTGATCTTGGGATCATGTCTTTTTCCTTATTTTCGAATTCATATGCCATTTGGGGTGGCTGGCCATTCGGCCATGCCTAGACCTTGTTCTTATGTATTTTCAACGGTGGAGTTTCTACACACCATAGATTAAGGTGTGGAGCTCTGCTGTTCCTCGAGTATTAATGCAAAGTACTATTATTCTTCTATTTAATTCATGCTTATTCTTATTCTAAGATATTCATTTGTACACAAGAACAAGATGAATGTGATGATTATGTGACACTCATCACCATTTTCACTTATGAATGCGTGATTGACAACCACTTCTGTTCTACATGAAAACAAGCTTGAATGTGTATCTCTTGAGTTTCTAATCAATGATTCACATCGATTCCCCTCTGACAATGGGGCATCTAAATCCGAGATTAGAATTTTCGTGGTATAGGCTAGAATCCATTGGCAACATTCCTGAGATCTGGAAAGTCTAAACCTTGTCTGTGGTATTCTGAATAGGATTTGGGAAAGGATGACTGTGACGAGCTTCAAACTCACGACTGTAGGGTGTAGTGACAGACGTAAAAGGATAGTAAATCCTATTCCTACACGATCGAGAACCAATAGCTAATTAGCCATGCGGTAGCTGTGCATGGTATCTTTCATCCAAGACGAGAAATCCGACAGTTGATTAGCCGTACAGAAATTGTAGAGGACCATTTTCACTGAGAGGACGGAAAGTAGCCATTGACAATGGTGACACCCAACATACAGCTTGCCATAGAAAGGAGTATGAAGGATTGGATGAAGGCAATAGGAAAGCAGAGATTTAGAAGGAACAACGCATCTCCAAACGCTTATCTGAAATTCCCACCAATGAATTACATAAGTATCTCTATCCTTATTTTATGTTTATTTATCTTTTAAATTATTAAAACTCTATAACCATTTAAATTCGCCTGACTGAGATTTACAAGATGATCATAGCTTGCTTCAAGCCGACAATCTCCGTGGGATCGACCCTTACTCACGTAAGGTTTATTACTTGGATGACCCAGTGCACTTGCTGGTTAGTTGTGCGAAGTTGTGAAAAAGAGTTGAGATTACAATTGTGCGAACGAAGTTGTTGGCGCCATTGAGATCATAATTTGTGCACCATAAACGCCTCCTTAGAGTCCTCTCAGGTTCAGGATCAGGATTTAAGAGAGGTTCTTTATCCCGATTCCTGCTCATAAACAAGAAAAGAAAGTAAAGAAAGAAAGAAGAATGGGAGCTTTATGTTCAAAACAGAGGACTCCATGTGAGATGTGAAAAAGAAAGTAGAATGGAGATAGAGAGAGGAGAAGAAGAATTTCGGCTATGAGGAGTAGAGAATTCGAAAATTAAGAAGAAAAAGGAAGCTAGAATTAAGATATTTTTTATTTTAATTAAAAAGATTTGAAAATTGAATGATGAATTTCGAAAAAGAGGAGAGAGAAAAATTAGTTAGGAAGTTTTGAAAAAGAAGAAAGGAAAAACAAGTAACTAATTGAGAAATATTTGAAATTAAGATAAGATAGAAGATTGAAAAAGATTTGAATTTAAAATTAGAAAAGATAAGATTGAAATTGAAAAGATTTGAAAAAGATTTGGTTTTGAAATTTGAAATTAGAAAAGATAAGATAAGAATTTGAAAAGATTTGAAAGAGATAAGGTTTGAAATTTGATTTTTGAAAAAGATTTGATTTTGAAACTTGAAATTTTAAATTTTGAAATTGAATTTTAAAATTTGAATAGGATAAGAAAGATTTTTGAATCTTTAAAGAAAGATAAAAAGATAAGATAGTAATTTGAAAAAGATATGATTTTTGAAAAGATTTGATTTTTAAGATAAGATAAGATAATGATTTTGAAATTAAAATTTGAAAATTTTGTTGTAATTTTCGAAAATTAAAGTAAAAAGATAGAAAAGATATTTTTTATTTTTTTTGAATTAATGAAGAAAGAGAAAAATAACTAAATGACACCAAACTTTTTTTAGATCTAAGGACACTAAGTTTCGAAAATCTTAAAGAAAAATACCTAAAGACACCAAATTTAAAATTTTAAAGATCAAAACAAGAAGAGAAACAAGAACAACTTAAAGACTAAGAAGAACACCAATAACAAACTCGAAAAATTCAAAGTAATTAAAGAACACACAATGGACACCAAACTTAAGATTTGACATTAGACTCAAACAAAAGACACTATTTTTGAAAATTTTTTGAAAAAGACTCAAGAAAGTTCGAACTCTAATAAGAACAAGAACAAAAGACTCAAACAAAAGATAAAGATTAATAAAGAAAAGAAAAGATTTTTGAAAATTTTTTTATTTTTTAATTTTTTTATTCAAAAAAGAAAATAAAAGACTCAAATAAAATTAAAAACAATACCTAATCTAAGCAACAAGATAATCCGTTAGTTTGTTCAAACTCGAACAATCTCCGGCAACGGCGCCAAAAACTTGGTGCGTGGAATTTAACTTTGCACAACTGAACCAGCAAGTGCACTGTGTCGTCCAAGTAATACCTGAGGTGAGTCAGGGTCGATCCTACGAGGATTGTCAGCTTGGATCAAACAGTAGTTATCTTGTAAATCTTAGTCAAGTGGATAGAAAAGTTGTGTAGTTGTTAAACGCATAAAAGTAAAATAAAGATAACATTACTCAGTAATTATAAATTCAATGATAAGAAGATGGTTAAGCCTTCGGAGATGCTTTGTTCTTCTGGATCAATACTTTCTTACTGTCTACTCCAACTATGAATGATTTTTTCTATAGCAAGCTGTATGTGATCAACGCCGGTTGAGAGGCCACCAACCTTCCTCTAGGTTGAACACCAAGTTTAGTGTGCATCCAATCTGAATGAAGGTGAAGCTCCTGCAGTCCATCCCCTTAGTGATCCTACTCAAAACGCCACAGACAAGGTCGAATCTTCCGGACCAGAGAATGTTGTGCTTTGATTCTAGCCTTTACCACAAAGACCCTAATCTACCCATACCTCGGCTGAACTGATATCTCGAGAAGTCCCCAACGAAGTCATGGATTAGCCGTCTAAGAGATGTATCCTCAAGCTAGTGGTTCATTGATATCCGATGAAAGACGCTCACTGAACCCATGTAGAATAGAGATAAGTTGTGACAATTCAACTCATGCATAAGGTTGAAGAACGAAGATACATCTTAGGAGAGAATCAAACACGAATTAAAATAGCACAATAATGCTTTTATTAATCCATAAAACTTAGCAGAGCTCCTAACTTAACCTAGGAGGTTTAGTGGCTCATACTGTACAATGAAACTCAAAAATATGACATATTTTCTATGGTGGTCAAAGCTCTTAAAAGAAGATTGATCTTCTTCTATATATACTAATCTAATAACTAAGGATTACAGAAATATGATAGGCTTAGGCTTGTAGTGCAAATATCCACTTTCAGGACCCACTTGGTGAGTGTTTAGGCTGAGCTAAGGGTGTCTCCACGTGCTAGTAGGGCTCTTGGGCATTGAACGCACCCTTTGGACTCCCCTTTGTGCATTGGACGCCAGCTGCTCTCTTTTGAGCATCCAACGCCAGGAAGAGGGTAGATGGCTAGCGTTGAACGCTATTTTTGGGCCTTGACCTCCAAAGACAAGTATGGACTATTATATATTGCTGGAAAGCCCTGGATGTTAGCTTTCTATATCCGTTGATAACATTCCACTTGAATATCTGTAGCTCTAGAAATGCTTGCTTGAATTTACGGAGGTCAGATCCTGACAGCATCTACTACGCTTTCCTTGTCTCTGAATCAGACTTTGTCAAAACTCTGAGATTTTAGCCAGAAAATATCTGAAATCACTATAAAACACATCAACTTAAAGTAGAATCCAAAAATTTGAATTTTACACTAAAACCTATGAAAACATAATAAAACTTAAACAAAACATGCTAAAAACTATATGAAAATAATGTCAAAAAGCATATAAAATATCCGCTCATCATATATATGAATGATAATGATTTTGAATGTCAAAAAGCATGCTAAATATAGACACTTAGGCTAGTGGACCATAAGATAGGATTGGTGTATGCTAAATATTGGTGTATGCTTAATTATATATGAATTTATGTTGTATGATGAAGAGGGCTATATGGAATGTTGGAATGTGCGATATATGATTATGATGATGATGAGTGTTTATGATGATTGTGGTAATATGAATGTTGATAATGATTTCTAATGTTGAGGTTTATTGATGAGAAGTATGAATATTGATGTTGATGACAATTGGTGAAGGAAGTGAGTTTTATGAGGTTAAATTTGAGGAATAAAGATTATAATGGATTTGGTTATTGTTAGATATTGTTTGTTGATGATTATTGATGTTGATGAGGATTTGTATTGCTTGTTGATGTTGTTGTTGGTTGATGATGATTATGGGCTTGGATAATATATTGTGGAATATTTGGATTGTTTAGGAAGGTGATTTGTTGTTAAAATGAATGGAAGTGTGTGGATATGTGTGGAATGGCTTGAGTGCTATTTTGGGTAATGAACTCTCGGTTTAAGGTTGAGGATTTGGTAAATTTGAGGTATAAAGATTTTTGGTAAAAATGAATTTTGGGCTAACTTTGGCGTATCATATCTTGAGCTATAGTTTTTGTAATTGATTGAATTTTGTATCAAATTAAAGAAAATTTAAAGAGCTTTAAAATGGTATAGATTTTGTAGAAATTAAAATTTTGTAGAGAAAGATATGATCTTTAGAAGTTGGTGTAAAAAATCTGAATTTTGTGATGTTGCAAAAAATTTGGAAATTGATGGGCGAAAATTTGAATTCCGCACAAACTAACTGGCAAGTGTACTGGGTCATATCAAGTAGTAAAACTCACAAAAGTGAGGCCGATCTCACAGGGATTGATGGATCAAGCAACTTTAGTATGGTGATTAGTCTAGTTAAGCGAATAGTTGGTGATTTGAGTGAGAATTGATTAACAAAATGTAAATTGCTGGAAAATTTAAAGTGCAGAATGTAAATTGACAGAAACCTAAATGGCAAGGAACTTAAATTGCTGAAGCTTAAAGGGCAAGAAACTAAAATAATTGAATCTTAAACTGCAAGAAATGTAAATGACTGAATCTTAGAGTGCAAGAAATTAAAATTCCCAAATCAAAAGTGCAGTGAAACTTAAATTGCATAAATAATAAAGGGAATTGGGTGCAGGGGAACAAAACAACAGTAAACTATTGTAGGTTAAAGTAAATTCAAAGAGATCTAAATTGGAGGGATTCAAAGAAAATGACTCATTAGGGATTGCAGATATCATAATTCCTCATGAATCAATTGAGTCTCAACTTCTTTCTCAATCATATGAGTAGATCTATGGCGGATTGAAATTGATTGAATCCCAATTCCTTGGCAATCCAATCACTCTAATCACAATCAGTCTTGCCAATTTCTTGATCTAATTGTCATGATAAGAGTTAGAGCACATTCTCTTATCCATAAGCCAAAAAATTCTCAAAACCTCAATTCCTCCTGAATGGTGTTGGTTAGGAGAATTGTGAAGGATAGAGCTCCTATTCTAATGTAGGTGATTTCCCTTTCGAGGCTCACACCCACATTCAATTGAATTAAACCCCCTTCCGGAGTGAATAATTCACAATCAAAACAGAAGATATCCTATAGCTACTCAAGCGAATTGAGAAGAAGAAGAATTTCATTGATTCATTGTGATTATAATAGAGCTCCTCTCCCTAATGAATTTGGGGTTCAGTTCATCATTACTCAAGTAAAAACAGAAAAATAGAGAAAGCGCAAAAAATGCAGAAAAAAATCCAAAGAGAATTGAGAGCAGAGTTTCCCAATTGGGATCCTGACTTTCTAGCTTTTCAGATCTGCTAGCCTCTTTCTAAATTAAATTCTTCTCTATTTATACACTTTCCAATTCAGTCTTCAAGTCATTGGATTGGGCTTTTTGGCCTTTGTTGAAGCAAGCAAGAATGGGTCTCAGTGATGTTGACGAGGGGCAATTGGTAATTCTTGTTTTTGATCTGCATGAGTGCTCAATCTCATTAAAGCTGATGTTAACGTTGGTGCTCAACGTTTGCCAGAAAACGTTAAGTCAAACGTTTGGGTTAAAAAAGGATTTTGAAAGAATGAGGGTTGGCGCCAACATTTGACACCAACATTTTTCCACCCACGCGTGGGCTACGCGTCAAAACAGCGTTTTGCGTGTGTGCGTCGCTCACGCGTTTGCGTGTCTGGCCAAAATTTGCATCCACGCGTACGCGTCGATGCAATTTTTCCAACTCCAACGTTCTCTTGGTCACGCGTACCCGTGGCCCACGCATATGCGTGAATGGTGAATTTTGCCATTTTACGCGTGTGCGCAGCTCATGCGTATGCAAGATTGGCATTTCCACACATACTCATCATCGACGTGTACGCGTCACCCAAAATTTCTCAGCTCTAATTTTGAAAACTTTTCGAAGACATTGGAGGTAACATTGGTTTACCAACGATCCCTCCAACGTTGGCATCCAAAATTACACCAGCGTTGCCAGCAACGTTGGTGGACCAACGTTGGCCACCAACGTTGCATACCCCCTTCTCCTCCAATGTTTGAGGTAACGTTGGTTAGCCAACTTTGGCCACCAATGTTATTTCCTCTGCTTTGCTTCTTCCTCTGCTTTTTCCCCTTCTTTCTTGCTTCTTTCTTGCCTCTTTTTCACATATTATCAATTAAACAATTACATAAAAGTTTGCTATAAACACAAGGTATTTGCATCATTCATAACATCAAGTAAAATTAGCATAAAACCTTGTGAAAAGCACATAAACACCCATGTTTAATTGAACCAAGGGATGCATGAAATTCCAATTCAATTACTTACTTATTGTGCAAAAAAATGTATGAAACCTAATAAAAACAAATGAAAAATGCTTGTGAAACTAGCATAAGATGACTTGTCATCACAACACCAAACTTAAATCTTGCTTGTCCCCAAGCAAGCAGTAAAACATGGGAAAAATGAATGAAAATATAGAAGCATCTATGTCCTTATTTGAAAGCATTCAGTCTAGGTTCATGGGGTTTCATGCAGGATTTATTTGAAGCTCTACTTTTATTGGTTTCCATGTTTGAAATGTCCCTTTAGGTTGTTAACTAATGTGCTGCTATGATACCTTTTTATTCACTAATCCTTGATGTTTGATTTTTTATTTTCTTTCTCTTTTGCTTCAGAAACTTATTCCTCGATTGCAACTTAGTGTCATGTGTTGTAGCAGCTTTTTAACTTGTTTTTCAATCAACACATATTCACCAAAGACACTTGGCTCACAATTCTTCTTAAGAATATTGGTGCCCAGCACCTCTTTGGGTTACTAAATGCCTTGTAACTAGGCTGCTCTTGATTGTGGACTTGGTTGATAATCCCGGGTTAATTAATCCAAGTTACCAAGTGTTGAAACACTCCTTAGAACCTAATTATCAGATCCCAGTACAAAAGCACCACAGGCATGTGTCTTAAGGTCTAAGCTATTGGTGTCTAGCTTTATTCTTTATTCTTTCATTTATGTTGCCAATTTTTGGCTTTTCTTTCTTTCTTTCTTACTCATTTTTTCTTCCAAGGATATTTATTTACTAAGGTTTTACAAACAGCACTAGGTTCATACTTAAAAAGGACACTCTACCTGTCATTTTATTAGTGAGCTTACTGAACAATCAAGCAAACACCACCACTGATCCTTATTCTAATTCCTACCAAATTGGACAATCTCACTTTCTGTTTCAACATTTTCTTTTGTTTATGCAAAGGAGGACAAGACATACATTCAAGCAGATGAAAATGAAGCAGACACTTAGACTAGAACACTTAATTGAAAATTAAAGAGAGCAAACGACAGAATGCAGACTACTTAAACTAATCAGCAGGGGTTCATTTAAACTTCCAATTTAGAGCACTTCAAATCAGAAATAGTTGAGTAACAATACAATCTCTTGGTGTTTTTCTTTGCTTAGTCTTTCATCATCCTTCTTGGATTTTACTTGGTGATGATGCATAATCCTTCCAAGAGACTAAATGACTTTCTGCAATAATTGTGGAAGTTGCTTGTTCCTCAAACACTTGAAATATGGTTAGCATGCATGAATAGTTGTAGGCTCTTGAACTTACTTTGGTGTGTGAACACCAAACTTAGTTCCTTGCCACTGTCTATCATGCAGTAGGTTGATTGTATACATGAAACCGTATGCTTTTATTAAATAAACTAGCTATAACTAAAAATCAAGCAACTATTAAGAACTTTCCCTGATTGTTTTAGAGTTTCTTACTCATGATGCTCTTGGGAGGGTTATTGTGTGTTTTATGAGATGGTGGAACACCAAATTTAAAATCACACATTCACCATTGTTAAATTTATTTTGGTGTGTAACACCAAACTTAACTCATTGCAATGTAGGGAAATCTTGACTTTTTATTGAAACAACTAAGAAAAGATAATTACCTCTGGTTGGGTTGCCTCCCAACAAGCGCTCTTTTAATGTCATTAGATTGACATCCTCCATTCTTGTTTAACTCAGTTTATGAATGCTCTCCTCCTTGTTCCAAGGCCCTCCCAAGTAATGCTTAGCTCTGTGACCATTTGCTGTAAATGTGTCCTTTGTAGCTTCATTCATAAGTTTAAGTCTTCCATGTGGGAAAACCTTAGTCACCAGATAAGGACCTGTCCATTTAGACTTGAGTTTTCCAGGAAAAATTTTGAGCCTAGAGTTGTATAATAGCACTTGTTGTCCTGGCTCAAACTCTCTTCGTGATACCTATCCACCTTAACAAAACAACAAAATTTTAATTCAGAGAGGTGGCAGTGAGCAAGTGAAAAGTAACAACTAGATAAGGAAAATTGAAAATTTTGGCTAAATGTTCCTAATGTGTGAATAACTACCTGTGCCTCTTGTAGGTAAATATGACTTTGGTGGACACCAAACTTGTTTTGCATCAAATGGTTCATGTTAAATCCAATTAAATTTTTGTCACTGTTAAGTTATTCATCATAAGGAACATTTTATTTCCTACTTTAAAAACATAAATTCAAAATGAATCAACACATGGTTCATCTTTCATGAATTTTAGCCTTAGAACAAATTTGACCTTCTTTGAACTTATATCAACATGTAGAACACCAAACTTAATGTTTGGCTATATACTTCAAGAAAATTAATGAGTATATATCCTAAGATGGTTATATGATCATTGATGACAAGTCATCTTAGCCTAGTTTCACTAGTCTTTTTTTTTGTTTTCATTAGGTTTTATGCACTTTCTTGCATTCTAAGTAAGTAATTTGGAATGAAAATGCATGACTTCTTTAAATCAAACAACCACCATTTAATTGATGCTAAATCATGAGGTTTGGGCTAAAATTGATTGATTTTTAATGATTTGTAAACCTTGTGAATTTGGTGATACTTTGATTGGTTGTTTTGATTTCTTGTAGGTGAAGAAAAGAAGAAAAGAAGAAAGCGTGGCTTAAGAAGTGTGGCTCAAGGAAAAGAAAAGTGTGGCAAAGAACATGAGGAAGCGTGGCACATGAAAGGAGCACAACAAAAATTTCCAAGGAAGCAATGTTTCAATGCTCTGCTCACTTTGTAAGCTGAGCATAATTTGAAGCCAAGAAACAAAGAAAGGAAAAACAATGCTTAGCTCACCAAGTGAGCATTATCGGGCATTCATCAAAAGAAATTCAAGGAAATTGTTTGCCAAATGCTTGCTCCAAGGTTTGAACCCATAACCCAAGGGAAGGAGAGGAGCGCTACTCACAAGGAAAACAAGCCAAAAAATGGCCAAATGCCACCACCAGGATTCGAACTAAGCACCTCAAGGAAGAGAGGAGAGAGAAGCGCTACTTCCTTCACAAAGAAAAATCCAGTGCATGCTTCCCTCAAGTTTCGAACCAAGGACCTCTCTTTGAAGGAGCCAATGCTCAGCTCACTTGGTGAGCAGAGCGCTACTCATGGTGCATCACACTAGAGCGTGACACGGTCCAGGGAGGGCAGCGCGCAACATATGACACGGTCCAAGGCAAGACGTGCGCACAAGGCCTCAATGCTCAGCTCAACTTGTGAGCTGAGCATTCCCCTGGTGCCTCCCCCCCAACATTGCACGCTACAAGGGAACCCACACACAAGGCCTCAATGCTCAGCTCAACTTGTGAGCTGAGCATCCTCCTGGAAGCAAATTCTTCATGGGCTGAAAATTTAATTAAAAATCTAACTTAATTATTTCTTCACCAAATCAAAAGCCCATCCAAATTCCAAAATTCAAGAATGGAAAGTGTATAAATAGGAGCTAGTTTGATGTAATTAGGACCTCTAGAATCACTTTTGAATTTTCCTTTAACTTCCATTTTTATTTTTGAGCTTTTACTTTGGAATTTAGTTCTTAGAGAATTGGGGAGGAGAATTGATCTCTCTTCTTCCTTATTCTTGCTTGAGCACTCTTTACTTTTTATTTTGGATCTTAGGTGAAGAATTGAAGAACTTTTGTTTCAATCTCACCTTGAGATCCCTTGCTTTAATTTTCTGCATAATTGAATTTCAATTTCCATTCATTGTTTCATCTTCTACTCTTTCTGCAATTTGCTTTCCTTTATTTCTTTTGCAATTGTTCTTGTTGGATCAAGGAAGGATTTGAGATCTAGACTTGTTTTCTAGTCTCTTCCACTCCTAAGATCTTCAATCCCCTTTTAAATTGCTGCAAAATAAGCATTGCTCATTTTCTGTTCTTAATTTTTCAAAGCATTCTTACTCTTCTGTTTGAGATCTACCTTAATTCAATTCATATTCTACTTGTCTGTTGCTTGCAATTCACTTGTTCTTGTTTAAATTCTGCAATCCCAATTCCCAATCCCTTTTATTAATTCAAGCAATTTACATTTCTTGCACTTTAAGTTTTAGTCATTTATATCTCTTGCAATCTAAGTTTCTGCACTTTATATTACTTGCATTTTAAGATTCAGCTTCTTTACTTTCTTTGCTCTTTAATTTACTGCAATTGCCCTTCTCCCTTTACATTTCAAGCAATTTAGCTTCTGTCATTCATAAATCACACAACTCAACTTCTATTTACTTGACTAAATCAACCACTAAGCTAAAATTGCTCAATCCTTCAATCCCTGTGGAATCGACCTCACTCTAAGTGAGTTTTACTACTTGATGCGACCCGATACACTTGCCGGTGAGTTTTGTGTCGGATCGTTTTCCGCACATCAATCATCATGCTTGGAAAGCTATTTTAGAGTGCCTTTAGCACACCAAACTTAAGAATCACACATATGCTTTAAGATGCTATATGCAACCATCAAATTTATCCATGAAAGACTGAATTCATGCTAGAAAAACCATTGATTATTGACATTAAAGTAATAAAAGCACGAATGCTAAATCATGGGCTGCCTCCCATGGAGCACTCTTTTATTATCACTAGCTTGACATTGGTTCTCTGTTAGGGTGGCTGATGATCACAGTGCCTCATCCTGTCCCCTCTCACTGTGAGCATTCTTCCTGTGTTTTGGTGAACAATCTCTATGTGCTCCAGCGAGAGTATTCCACTGATAGTGAAATAATCATCAAACTGTAGAGATGTCTCTAACTGTTGGTAGCTCAGCTTCACTATGTCTCCTTTGAGAACCCTTCGGTTGGGATCTTCTTGTTTCTCCACCCTTTTGGAACCTTTTTCTTGATTTTCTTTCCTTTCTGTGGTGACCCTTCTTTCTTGGTAGCAAGCTTTATGTCAGGGGCCTTCTTTTTAGTGATCAAACTTTTAACTTCTTTCTGCAATCCTTCCTCAACTTTCTTATCCTCCTGACCCTTTTGTTTTTCTTCAATGTCTGTCTTCTGCACCAACGGTAAGTTGATGAGTGATTCCTTGGGCTTTTCCTTCTAGTTTAAGCGTTCCTCCTCAATTCTCATGTACCCTTTCTTTTCAGCAGGATGCTGTATTTCCTTAAAGACATTTAGAATGATATGCTCATCGTGTGCCCTCAAGGTCATTTCTCCTTTCTCTATATCAATGATGGCTCTTGCTGTGGCTAGGAAAGGTCTTCCTAATATGATAGAATCACTTCCCTCTTTATCTAGATCCAGAATCACAAAATCCGCTAGAAATATGAATTTTCTCACCTTAACTAGGAGATTTTCTACCACTCTATTGGGAATTACCAGTGATCTATCAACAAGTTGCAATGACATCCTTGTAGGCTTCACTTCTTCTATAGACAGCCTTCTCATCATAGACAGAGGCATCAGATTTATACTTGATCCTAAATAACACAGTGCCTTATCAATGGACACGTTACCAATGGTGCATGGCAAAAAGAAACTCCCAGGATCTTTGAGTTTTGGTGGGAGACCTTTTTGGATCACAGCACTACACTCTTGAGTTAGGATGACTGTTTCTTTTTCTTTCCAGCTTCTTTTTTTATTGATGAGTTCTTTGAGGAATTTTGCATATAATGGCATCTGCTCCAATGCTTTAGCAAGTGGGAGATTGATTTCCAGCTTCTTAAAAATCTCTCGAAACTTGGGGAATTGCTGGTCTTTGAGCTCTCTTTACGGTCTTTGTCAATATGGCAAAGGAGGGATGTAATGCTTTACCTCCTTCTTCTGTTTTTGTGGATGCTCTTCCATGACTTGTTTTCCCTTCCTTGAAGATTGTGACTCTTCCTCCTTCTTCTTGGGTTTTTCCTGGTCCTTCTCCTTAGTTGCCACTACTTTCTTACTATCAACCTTGTCATTTTCTAGTGTTCTTCCACTCCTGAGTTGAATTACTTTGCATTCTTCTTTGGGGTTGGAAATGGTGTCACTTAGGAAAGCATTGTTTGGTTTTCCAGCTGGCTGTTTGGATAGTTGTCTAATTTCTCTTTCTAGATTTCTCAGTGAGGCTTCATTATTCTTGTTGGCCAATTCTTGATGCTTTATCATCTTCTCCATCATCATCTCCAAATTGGAGATTCTTTGGAACTCTTAGGGTGGTTGTGCTTGAGTGTGGGATGTAGATGGTGGATGAATGTTATTTTGGTTAGTTGATGGGTTCTTTGGTGGATAGTAATTGGATGGGGGTTAATTATTTTGTGGTTTTTTGTATGGGTTTTGGTTAGTGGTTTGATGATTTTGGTGGTTTGTGTTGCGAGAGTTGCTTTGGTTGGAGTTTCTTTGCCATGTGTTCTGGTTTTCTCCCCACTTCAAATTGGGGTAGTTCCTCCAAGAGGGATTGTAAGTATCCCCATGAAAGTCATTTTGTCCAGATTCTTGATTGTGCATGTACTGAACCTGTTCTGGCTGCTGCTCTTCATAGCTTTCTTCATTTTGTCCCCACACAACTGGTGGTTGGTTGGTTAAGCTTACTACAGCAAGTTGCAGTCCATCCATCCTCTTTGACATTATCTCTATTTGTTGTTGAAGTTGCGGATGTATAATCTTGTTTTAAGCCAAGATTGTATCAACACCTTCAAGCTCAAATACGCCTCTCTTGGGAGTTGCTTGTCTTTCAGAGGAGTAGAAATACTCATTGTTGGCGACCATGTCTATAAGATCATGTGCCTCTTGTGCAGTGTTCATCATTTGAAGTGATCCTCCTGAAGAGTAGTCTAAGGCTTTCCTTGAACTCATGGACAAGACTCACTAAACATTCCCACTGGATATCTTCTGATCAAAGCTTTATACCTCTCCCAAGCTTCATACAATGATTTTCCTTCTAGCTGTCTAAAGGTTTGCACATCAGTTTTCAATTTAATGACTCTTTGAGCGGGGTAGAATTTGGCTAGGAATTTGCTAACTAAATCATTCCAGTTGGTGATACTTTCCTTTGGGAAGGTTTCTAGCCAATGTGTGGCTTTGTCTCTCAGTGAGAATGGGAATAACAAAAGCTTATAGATGTCAGGTTAGACTCCATTGGTTTTGATAGTGTCATAAATCCTCAAGAACACAGAGAGGTGTTGGTTTGGATCTTCTGCAGGGCTTCCTCCATATTGGCAATTATTCTAGGCGAGAGTGATTAATTGAGGCTTGAGTTCAAAATTATTAGCATGGACATTGGGGGTTAAGATATTGCTCCCACAATTTCTTAGGTTGGGGATAGTGTAAGAGGCTAGAACTCTTCTTTGAGGCTTGCAATTGTTGTTGGCCACATCTTCTGGTGGATTAGGGAGGTGGTGCACAAAATTGTGATCATCAATGGCGCCATCAACATGGTACGCTCAATTACAATCTCAACTCTTTATCACAACTTCGCACAACTAACCAGCAAGTGCACTGGGTCGTCCAAGTAATAAACCTTACGCGAGTAAGGGTCGATCCCACGGAGATTGTTGGTATGAAGCAAGCTATGGTCATCTTGTAAATCTCAGTCAGGCGGATTCAAATGGTTATGGATGATTAATGATTAAAAGATGAATAAAACATAAAATAAGGATAGAGATACTTATGTAATTCATTGGTGAGAATTTCAGATAAGCGTATGGAGATGCTTTGTCCCTTCCGTCTCTCTGCTTTCCTACTGTCTTCGTCCAATCCTTCTTACTCCTTTCCATGGCAAGCTGTATGTTGGGCATCACCGTTGTCAGTGGCTACAGTCCCATCCTCTCAGTGAAAATGTTCAACGTGCTCTGTCACAGCACGGCTATTCATCTGTCGGTTCTCGATCATGTTGGAATAGAATCCAGTGATTCTTTTGCGTCTGTCACTAATGCCCCACAATCGCGAGTTTGAAGCTCGTCACAATCATTCAATCCTTGAATCCTACTCGGAATACCACAGACAAGGTTTAGACTTTCCGAATTCTCTTGAATGCCGCCATCAATTCTAGCTTATACCACGAAGATTCTGATTAAGGAATCCAAGAGATAAACATTCAAGCCTTGTTTGCTTGTAGAACGGAAGTGGTTGTCAGGCACGCGTTCATAAGTGAGAATGATGATGAGCGTCACATAATCATCACATTCATCATATTCTTGGGTGCGAATGAATATCTTAGAACAAGAATAAGCTGAATTGAATAGAAGATTAATAGTAATTGCATTAATACTCGAGGTACAGCAGAGCTCCACACCTTAATCTATGGTGTGTAGAAACTCCACCGTTGAAAATACATAAGAACAAGGTCTAGGCATGGCCGAATGGCCAGCCTCCAATGATCTAAGAACTAGACGTCCAAAGATGATCAAAAGATCTAAAGTGATCCAAAGATGAGAATACAATAGCAAAAGGTCCTATTTGTAGAGAACTAGTAGCTTAGGGTTTACAGAGATGAGTAAATGACATAAAAATCCACTTCCGGGCCCACTTGGTGTGTGCTTGGGCTGAGCATTGAAGCTTCCATGTGTAGAGACTTTTCTTGGAGTTAAACGCCAGCTTTTGTGCCAGTTTGGGCGTTTAACTCCCACTTCTGTGCCAGTTCCGGCGTTTAACGCCGGGCAGTTTTGAGCTGATTTGGAATGCCGGTTTGGGCCATCAAATCTCGGGCAAAGTAAGGACTATTATACATTGCTGGAAAGCCCAGGATGTCTACTTTTCAACGCATTTGAGAGCGCGCCAATTGGGCTTCTGTAGCTCCAGAAAATTCATTTAGAGTACAGGGAGGTCAGAATCCAACAACATCTGCAGTCCTTTTCAGCCTCTGAATCAGATTTTTGCTCAGGCCCCTTAATTTCAGCAAAAAAATACCTGAAATCACAGAAAAACACACAAACTCATAGTAAAGTCTAGAAAAGTGAATTTTAACTAAAAACTAATAAAAATATAATAAAAAATAACTAAAACATACTAAAAACATACTAAAAATAATGCCAAAAAGCGTATAAATTATCCGTTTATCACAACACCAAACTTAAATTGTTGCTTGTCCCCAAGAAACTAAAAATCAAATAAGATAAAAAGAAGAGAATATGTAATGAATTCCAAAAACATCTATGAAGATCAGTATTAATTAGATGAGCGGGGCTTTTAGCTTTTTGCCTTTGAACAGTTTTGGCATCTCACTCTATCCTTTGAAATTCAGAATGATTGGCTTCTATAGGAACTCAAAATCCAGATAGTGTCATTGATTCTCCTAGTTAAGTATGATGATTCTTGAACACAGCTACTTTATGAGTCTTGGCCGTGGCCCAAAGCACTCTGTCTTCCAGTATTACCACCGGATACATACATGCCACAGACACATAACTGGGTGAACCTTTTCAGATTATAACTCAGCTTTGCTAGAGTCCCCAATTAGAGGTGTCTAGGGTTCTTAAGCACACTCTTTTTGCCTTGGATCATGACTTTATTTATTTATTTATTTATTTTTGAATTCACTGCTTTTTCTTGCTTCAAGAATCATTTTTATGATTTTTCAGATTCTCAGTAACATGTCTCCTTTTTTCATCATTCTTTCAAGAGCCAACATTCATGAACAACAAATTCAAAAGATATATGCACTGTTCAAGCATACGTTCATAGGACATTCATAACTTTAAGGCATAGACACTAAGACACTAATGATCATAAGACAAGATGGGGATGCAGAAGCTGGTGAATTAAAAATTTATTAAAATGGTTACATTGTAAGTATAGTTCTTAACTCACCGAAAATCTGCCTATCAATTTAGAAATATGTCACTGAAAGTTTAAATTAAAATTACTGGGAGTTTTAAGTCCCAGGTCGTCTCTCAACGAGTTGTAGAAAAGTGTGCTGTATTATTAATCAGATATTCCAAAAAGAGTTGAGCTAAGTAAATTGGGATTTAAATTGAGGAATTTTAAATAATAAAAATGAAAGGCCTTGACTGGGAATTGATTGGTTAGAATCTCTATCATTGATGGTGTGATTGTAAGATTAATTTATAATTAATAGTTGTTCTGTTTGGTTATCCCTTACTAGGTAAGAGAAGGTCAAACAAGTGGAAATGCCAGATCTGTTCACAATTGCAACCCACTTAGTTTAAAGAAATTGGCGTCGGTGACAGGATAGCAATCCAACATTTAACCCAATTACAAATTTTTCTTTCAATCCTTCCAACTCAAGAGTTCCCTTTAATCAACTCCCCATCAAGTAATGAAACTACTCACGCATTGTAAATAAAGAATCCATGGCACATGAAAGGGAATTAAAAGAAGACATGATTATTGGAATGGAAATTAAATTAAAAAGAAATAATCCTTGCATTAATTAATCATAAAAGTATCTGAATGACAAAATTGAACATAACAAAGAACATGGAAGAATAAAACCAAGTTAAGAGAACAAACTAGAGTGATGAAGTCTTGATGAGGAAAATAACTCTTCTCAATGTTCCAATGCTAAGATCAATTGAAAATTAAAATTCTAAAAACTAGAGAGAAAAACCTAAGAGAGTGAAAAACTAGATCTAAACTACTCAATGAATGTGTCTCTGTTGTTTCTGCATATTCTCTGACTCTAGTCTGCTGTTCCGGGCCAAAAACTAGGCCGAAATAGGGTCCAAAGTCGCTGGTTTCTGCAGTTTATGCAGATCGCCCATGTCACGCGATCGCGTCGTCCATGCGGACGCGTCGGTGGCGCTTTTCCTCTTCACGCGTTCGCGTCGTCCACGCTACCGCGTTGCTTGTGCTTTCCAATCCGCGCGGCCGCGCAAGCCATGCGGCCGCGTCACTGCGATTTGCGCTCCTTCGCGCGGTCGCGTGAGCCATGCGACCGCGTCACTTTTCGCTGGTTATCTCCTCAAATTCTTGTGTTCATTCCATTTTTGCTAGCTTCCTCTCCAATCTCCGTCTCATTCATGCCCTATGAAGCCTGAAACACTTAACACACAGATTACGGCATCGAATGGAATAAAGGAGAATTGAAATTAAATAATTAAAGTCTATAGGAAGCAATTTTCAAACATGTAATAAATTCAGGAAGAAAATCTAAATGCATGCTAAATTGATGAATAAGTGGGTAAGGATCACGACAAAACCACACAATTAAACACAATATAAACTATAAAATAGTGATTTATCAACCTCCCCACACTTAAACATTAGCATGTCCTCATGCTAAATTGAAGGAGACAAGGAAATAAGTATGAACATGCAGAAACTCATGAAATGCAATGCAATCCTACATATATAAATAAATGCAACTATATGATTATTATCCACTTGATCAAAAGTAAATAAGCCCTTCAAAACAATTACAAATCAAATTCCACTAATTCTATCATCATGTAATAAAACCGATAAAAGTGCAAGAAGATAGCTTATGAAGGCCGGAAACATGAAAATTCAAGCATTGAACCCTCACTGATAAAGTATGTATGCTCTAATCTCTAGTGTATAGGGTAATCACTCTATTCTTCTCTAGTCATGCTTTCTAACTTTTGTTTTTCTCGTATCCAATCAACAACAGTTAATATACCAATGCAAACATCATGAGGTCTTTTCAGGGTTGTAATGGGGCTGATGAGCGGATGATTTGTATGCTTTTTGGCATTGTTTTTAGTATGTTTTTTATATGATCTAGTTAGTTTTTAGTATATTTTTATTAGTTTTTAGTTAAAATTCACTTTTCTGGACTTTACTATGAGTTTGTGTGTTTTTCTGTGATTTCAGGTATTTTCTGGCTGAAATTGAGGGACCTGAGCAAAAATCTGATCCAGAGACCAAAAAGGACTGCAGATGCTGTTGGATTCTGACCTCCCTGCACTCGAAGCGGATTTTCTGGAGCTACAGAAGCCCAATTGGCGCGCTCTCAACGGCGTTGGAAAGTAGACATCCTGGGCTTTCCAGCAATATATGATAGTCCATACTTTGCCCAAGATTTGATGGCCCAAACCGGCGTTCAAAGTCACCTCAAGAAATCCCAGCGTTAAACGCTGGAACTGGCACCCAAATGGGAGTTAAACGCCCAAACTGGCACCAAAGCTGGCGTTTAACTCCAAGAAGAGTCTCTACACGAAATTTGCTTCATTGCTCAGCCCAAGCACACACCAAGTGGGCCCGGAAGAGGATTTTTATGTCATTTACTCATTTCTGTACACCTTAGGCTACTAGTTTTCTATAAGTAGGACCTTTTACTATTGTATTTATCATCTTTGGACATCTAGTTCTTAGATCATTTGAGGGCTGGCCTCACGGCCATGCCTAGACCTTGTTCTTATGTATTTTCAACGGTGGAGTTTCTACACACCATAGATTAAGGTGTGGAGCTCTGCTGTACCTCGAGTATTAATGCAATTACTATAGTTCTTCTATTCAATTCCGCTTGTTCTTTTACCAAGATATCACTTGTTCTTCAACTTGATGAAGGTGATGATTGACACTCATCATCATTCTCACCTATGAACAAGGTGACTGACAACCACTCTTGTTCTACAAGCATTTGAGGCTTAGTGAATATCTCTTGGATTCCGGATTGCACGATGCATGGTTGATCGCCTGACAACCGAGTGCTCGCCTGACAAACGAGCCAGCCATTCCGTGAGATCAGAGTCTTCGTGGTATAGGCAAGAACTGATGGCAGCATTCAAGAGAATCCGGAAGGTCTAACCTTGTCTGTGGTATTCTGAGTAGGATTCAATGATTGAATGACTGTGACGTGCTTCAAACCTGTAACCTACTGGGCGTTAGTGACAGACGCAAAAGAGTTATTCTATTCCGGTAGGGGAGGGAACCAAACCGGTGATTGGCAGCACTGTGACAGAGTGTGTGCATTAGCTTTCACTGCGCGGATGGGAGGTAGCTGCTGACAACAGTGAAACCTTACACGAGCTTGCCATGGAAAGGAGTAAGAAAGGATTGGATGAAGGCATTAGGAAAGCAGAGAGACGGAAGGGAAGGCATCTTCATACACTTGTCTGAAGCTCTTACACCAATGAATTACATAAGTATCTCTATCCTTATCTTTTATGTTATTTTCGTTCATCACCATATACATCTGAGTTTGCCTGACTAAGATTTACAAGATGACCATAGCTTGCTTCAATACTAACAATCTCCGTGGGATCGACCCTTACTCACGTAAGGTTTATTACTTGGACGACCCAGTGCACTTGCTGGTTAGTTGTGCGAAGTTGTGTAATGCCATGGTATTGAGCCACCAAGTTCTTGGAGCCATTACCGGGGATTATTTGAGTTGTGAAAAAGTATTGTTCACAATTTCGCGCACCAAGTTTTTGGCGCCGTTGCCGGGGATTGTTCAAGTTTTGAGCAAGCTTTTGGTAACATCAGTGCCAAGATCCGGCAACAACATCAAGTTTTTGGTGTTATTGCCCGGGATTGTTTAGGCTGGACAACTGACGGTTCATCTTGTTGCTTAGATTAGGTATTATTTTTTTTCGAAATTCTTGAAGATGAATTCTAGAGTTTCATGATGATTTGTTGAAATCTGGCTGGTTGAGAAGCCATGTCTAATCTCATTGGACCGAGGTTTCAACTTATCACCACAAGAACTTGTTGATTTCTTATCAATCTTGCTTTTGGAGCAGTGATTTGCTAAGGCTTGGCTGGCCTCTGGCCATGTCTAGTGTTTTGGACCGAAGCTTTCTTTGAAAGCTTGGCTGGCTGTGAAGCCATGTCTAATTCCTGGACCGGAGTCTTAGACTAGCATTGCACTGATTCCTGGAATTCTCATTAAGAATTTTGATACCTTTTCCCATTTAATTTTCGAAAAACACAAAAAAAAAAATTTACAAAATCATAAAAAGACCAAAAATATTTGATGTTTCTTGCTTAAGTTTAGTGTCTCATCCTAAGTTTGGTGTCAAATGCATGTTTTTGTTATAATTTTCGAATCCATGCATATATTTCTTTGTTTTGATCTTGAATTCTATTGACTTGAAGTATTTTGTGTGTCTCATATAGTGTCAGTAGTATACAAACTGCTAAGTTTGGTGTCTTGCATGCATTGTTAATTGATTCCTTTTGCATTTTGATTATTAAAAATCCAAAATATTTTTAATTTGTGTCTTTTCAAGTCAATGATACAAAGAATTGAAGATTCAGAACATACTGCAGAGGAATTACACAGAAAAAGCTGAGCATTCAAAATGCCCAGTGAAGAAGGCAGACTGGCGTTTAAACGCCAGCCAGGGCACCTGGTTGGGCGTTCAACGCCCAAAGAGGTAGCATTTTGGGCGTTAAACGCCAGAATGTATACCATTCTGGGCGTTTAACGCCAGGATGGTGCTAGGGGGAAGATTTTGTTTTCAAATCAATTTTTTTAGTTTTTCAAAATCAAATCTTTTTCAAATCAAATCTTTTCAATCAAATGTTTTCAAAATCAATTTCTTTCCTTTTTTAAAAGATACTTACTAACAATTAATGATTTGATTGAACATCTCAAAATTGTTGCCTTTTCTGTTGAGGAAGGTTTTATGTTTGAATCATATCTTTTCTTGTTAGGCAAGTCATTAATTTTTAAAATCATATCTTTTCAAATTGTTTTCAAATCATATCTTTTAAAATTGTTTTCAAATCATATCTTCTCAATCACATCTTTTTAAAACCATAACTTTTCAATTAAATCTTTTTAACCACATCTTTTTCAAAACAGTTTTCAATCAAATCTTTTTAATTTCTAATTTCAAAATCTTTTTCAAAAATCACTTGATTTCTTTTTCACTTTTAATCAAATTTTCAAAATGTTTTCAAAATCTTTTAAATGAATTTTCGAAAATTCTCTTCCCTCCTTCCCACATCCTTCTATTTATGGAGTACCACTCCTTCTGAATGCACAATTCGAACCTTATCTAACTAAAGTTTGAATTCTTCTTCTCCTTCTTCTTTCTATTTCTCTTTTCCTCTGACATTTCAAGGAATCTCTATACTGTGACATAGAGGATTCCACATTTTCTTTTTCTCTTCTCTTTCATATGAGCAGGAGCAGAGACAAGGGCATTCTTGTTGAAGCTGACCCTGAACCTGAGAGAACCTTGAAGCGAAAGCTAAGAGAAGCCAAGGCACAACTCTCTTTAGAGGACCTGACCGAATTCTTCAAGGAAGAAGAACACATGGCAGCCGAAAACAACAACAATGCCAACAATGCAAGGAAAGTGCTGGGTGACTTCACTGCACCTACTCCTGATTTCTATGGGAGAAGCATCTCTATCCCTGCCATTGGAGCAAACAACTTTGAGCTTAAGCCTCAATTAGTTTCTCTAATGCAACAGAATTGCAAGTTCCATGGACTTCCAATGGAAGATCCTCATCAGTTTTTAGCTGAATTCTTGCAAATCTGTGACACAGTCAAGACTAATGGGGTTAACCCTGAGGTCTATAGACTGATGCTATTCCCTTTTGCTGTGAGAGACAGAGCTAGAATATGGTTGGACTCCCAACCTAAAGAAAGCCTGGACTCTTGGGAAAAGCTAGTCAATGCCTTCTTGGCAAAGTTCTTTCCACCACAAAGATGGAGTAAGCTTAGAGCGGAAGTCCAAACCTTCAGACAGAAGGATGGAGAATCCCTCTATGAAGCTTGGGAAAGATACAAACAATTAATCAGAAGATGTCCTTCAGACATGCTTTCTGAATGGAGCATCATAGGTATTTTCTATGATGGTCTCTCTGAACTATCCAAGATGTCTTTGGATAGCTCTGCTTGAGGATCTCTTCATCTGAAGAAGACGCCTACTGAGGCTCAAGAACTGATTGAAATGGTTGCAAATAACCAATTCATGTACACTTCTGAAAGGAATCCTGTGAACAATGGGACTAGTCAGAAGAAAGGAGTTCTTGAAATTGACACTCTGAATGCCATATTGGCTCAGAACAAGATATTGACTCAACAAGTCAATTTGATTTTTCAAAGTCTGTCTGGAATGCAAAATGCACCAAGCAGTACTAAGGAAGCTTCATCTGAGGAAGAAGCCTATGATCCTGAGAACCCTTCCATGGAAGAGGTGAATTACCTAGGAGAACCCTATGGAAACACCTATAATTCTTCATGGAGAAATCACCCAAATCTCTCATGGAAGAATCAAGAGAGACCTCACAAGGTTTCAATAACAATAATGGTGGAAGAAACAGGTTAACAATGGTAAACCTTTTCCATCATCTTCTCAGCAACAGACAGAGAGCTCTAAGCAGAATACCTCTGACTTAGCAACCATGGTCTCTGATCTAATCAAAACCACTCAAAGTTTCATGACTGAAACTAGATCCTCCATTAGGAATTTGGAAGGACAAGTGGGTCAGCTGAGCAAGAAAATTACTGAACTTCCCCCAAGCACTCTCCCAAGTAACACTGAAGAAAATCCAAAAGGAGAGTGCAAAGCCATAAATATGGCCGAATTCTGGGAGGAAGAAGAGACAGTGAACGCCACTGAGGAAGGCCTCACTAGACGTCCACTGGCCTCCAATGAGTTCCCCAATGAGGAACCTTGGGAATCTGAGGCTCAAACTGAGACCATAGAGATTCCCTTGGACTTACTTCTGCCATTCATGAGCTCTGATGAGTATTCTTCCTCTGAAGAGGATGAGTATGTCACTGAAGAGCAAGTTGCTAAATACCTTGGAGCAATCATGAAGCTAAATGACAAGTTATTTGGAAATGAGACTTGGGAGGATGAATCTCCCTTGCTCACCAAAGAACTGGATAACTTGTCTAGGCAGCAATTGCCTCAAAAGAGGCAGGATCCTGGGAAGTTTTCTATACCTTGTACCATAGGCACCATGACCTTCAAGAAGGCCTTGTGTGACTTGGGGTCAAGTATAAACCTCATGCCCCTCTCTGTAATGGAGAAATTAGGGATCTTTGAGGTGCAAGCTGCAAAAATCTCACTAGAGATGGCAGACAACTCAAGAAAACAAGCCTATGGACTTGTAGAGGATGTTCTGGTTAAGGTTGAAGACCATTACATTCCTACTGATTTCATAGTCCTAGAGACTGGGAAGTGCATGGATGAATCAATCATCCTTGGCAGACTCTTCCTAGCCACAGCAAAGGCTGTAATTGATGTTGATAGAGGAGAGTTGATCATTCAAGTGAATGAAGAATCCTTGGTGTTTAAGGCCCAAGGATATCCCTCTGTCATCATGGAAAAGAAGCATGAAGAGCTTCTCTCAAAACAGAGCCAAACAGAGCCCCCACAGTCAGACTCTAAGTTTGGTGTTGGGAGGCCACAATCAAACTCTAAGTTTGGTGTTGGGAAGTTCCAACACGGTTCTGAGCATCTCTGAGGCTCCATGAGAGTCCTCTGTCAAGCTAATGACAGTAAAGAAGCGCTTGTTGGGAGGCAACCCAATGTTTTATAATTAATTATTTTCTTTTGTTATTTTATCTTTTTTGTAGGTTGATGATCATAAGAAGTCACAAAAACAATGAAAAAAGCAAAAACAAAATGAAAAACAGGAAGAAAAACAGCACACCCTGGAGGAAGATGCTGCTGGCGTTCAAACGCCAGTCAGCCTAGCAGTTGGGCGTTTAACGCCCAGTCTGGCACCCTTCTGGGCGTTTAACGCCAGAAAGGGGCACCAGACTGGCGTTAAACGCCAGTAAAGGGCAAAAACCTGGCGTTAAACGCCAGGAATGGGCACCAGCCCGGCGTTTAACGCCAGAAAAGGCTCAAAACGTGGATTTTGATGCCATTTGGTGCAAGGATGCCTTTTCCTTGACACTACAGGATCTGTGGACCCCACAGGACCCTACCATCACTCTCTCTCTTCTTCCCCCATTCACCAATCACCTCAACACCTCTTCCCCAAAAACCCTCACCTATCAAATCCCATCTTTCTCTTCACCACTCACATCCATCCTTCATAAAACCCCACCAACCTCACCCTTCAAATTCAAACCACTTTCCCTCCCAAACCCACCCTCAAATGGCCGAACCCTCATCCCCCTCTTTCCTATATAAACCCCTATTTACCCCTTCATTTTCCACTACCTAAACACCACTTCTCCCCCTCCTTGGCCGAATACACCACCATCTCCCTCCTCCTCATTTCTTCTTCTTCTACTCTCTTCTTTCTTCTTTTGCTCGAGGACGAGCAAACATTTTAAGTTTGGTGTGGTGAAAGCGTTGCTTTTTCGTTTTTCCATAACTATTTATGGCATCCAAGGCCGGAGAAACCTCTAGAAAGAGGAAAGGGAAGGCAAAGGCTTCCACCTCCGAGTCATGGGAGATGGATAGATTCCTCTCAAGGGTGCATCAAGACCACTTCTATGAAGTTGTGGCCTTGAAGAAGGTGATCCCCGAAGTCCCCTTTTCACTCAAAAAGGGTGAATATCCGGAGATCCGCCATGAGATCCGAAGAAGAGGTTGGGAAGTACTTACCAACCCCATTCAACAAGTCGGAATCTTGATGGTTCAAGAGTTCTATGCCAATGCATGGATCACCAAGAACCATGACCAAAGTGTGAACCCGGATCCAAAGAATTATCTTACTATGGTTCGGCGGAAATACTTGGATTTTAGTCCGGAAAGTGTGAGGGTGGCGTTCAACTTGCCTATGATGCAAGGAGATGAGCATCCTTACACTAGAAGGGTCAACTTTGATCAAAGGTTGGACCAAGTCCTCACAGTCATATGTGAAGAGGGCGCACAATGGAAGCAAGATTCAAGAGGAAAGCCGGTCCAATTGAGAAGGCATGACCTCAAACCCGTGGCTAGAGGATGGTTAGAGTTCATACAACGCTCAATCATTCCCACTAGCAACCGGTCCGAAGTTACCATAGACCGGGCTATCATGATCCATAGCATCATGATTGGAGAAGAAATAGAGGTTCATGAGGTTATAGCCCAAGAACTCTATAGGGTGGCGGACAAGACCTCTACCTTGGCAAGGTTAGCCTTTCCTCACCTCATTTGTCACCTCTGTTATTCAGTGGGAGTTGACATAGAGGGAGACATCACCATTGATGAGGACAAGCCCATCACTAAGAAAAGGATGGAGTACACAAGAGATCCCACTCATCATGAGATCCCTGAGATTCCTCAAGGGATGAATTTTCCTCCACAAGACTATTGGGGGCAACTAAACACCTCCCTAGGAGAGTTGAGTTCCAATATGGGACAACTAAGGATGGAGCACCAAGAACACTCCATTCTCCTCCATGAAATTAGAGAAGAACAAAGAATCATGAGAGAGGAGCAACAAAGGCAAGGAAGAGACATTGAGGAGCTCAAGCACTCCATAGGACCTTCAAAAGCAAGGAAGAGCCGCCATCACTGAGGTGGACCCATTCCTTGATTTCCTTGTTCTTTATTCCTTTGTTTTTCGAATTTTAGTGCTTTATGTTATCCATGCTTGTGTCTTATGATCATTAGTGTCTTAGTGTCTATGCCTTAAAGTTATGAATGTCCTATGAATCCATCACCTTTCTTGAATAAAAATGTGCTTAATTGAAAAAGGAAGAATTGCATGAATTTTGAATTTTATAATAGTTTAATTATTTTGATGTGGTGGCAATATTTTTGTTCTCTGAATGTATGCTTAAATAGTGCATATGTATCTTGAATTTGTGGTTCATGAATGTTGGCTCTTGAAAGAATGATGAAAAAGGAGACATGTTATTGAGGATCTGAAAAATCAATAAAATGATTCTTGAAGCAAGAAAAAGCATTGCTATTCAAAAAAAAAAAACCGAAAAAAAAAAGAGAAAAAAAAGAAAACGAAAAAAAAATAATAATAAGAGTGTGATCCAAGGCAAATAAGAGTGTGCTTAAGAACCCTGGACACCTCTAATTGGGGACTTTAGCAAAGCTAAGTCACAATCTGAAAGGTTCACCCAATTATGTGTCTGTGGCATGTATGTATCCGGTGGTAATACTGGAAAGACGAGTGCTTTGGGCCACAGCCAAGACTCAATAAATAGCTATGTTCAAGAATCATCATACTTTACTAGGAGAATCATTAACACTATCTGGATTCTAAGTTCCTAAAGAAGCCAACCATTCTGAATTTCAAAGGATAGATTGAGATGCCAAAACTGTTCAGAGGCAAAAAGTTAAAAGCCCCGCTCATCTAATTAATACTGATCTTCACAGATGTTTTTGGAATTCATTGCATATTCTCTTCCTTTTATCTTATTTGATTTTCAGTTGCTTGGGGACAAGCAACAATTTAAGTTTGGTGTTGTGATGAGCGGATGATTTGTATGCTTTTTGGCATTGTTTTTAGTATGTTTTTGATATGATCTAGTTAGTTTTTAGTATATTTTTATTAGTTTTTAGTTAAAATTCACTTTTCTGGACTTTACTATGAGTTTGTGTGTTTTTCTGTGATTTCAGGTATTTTCTGGCTGAAATTGAGGGACCTGAGAAAAAATCTGATCTAGAGACCAAAAAGGACTGCAGATGCTGTTGGATTCTGACCTCCCTGCACTCGAAGCGGATTTTCTGGAGCTACAGAAGCCCAATTGGCGCGCTCTCAACGGCGTTGGAAAGTAGACATTCTGGGCTTTCCAGCAATATATGATAGTCCATACTTTGCCCAAGATTTGATGGCCCAAACCGGCGTTCAAAGTCACCTCAAGAAATCCCAGCGTTAAACGCTGGAACTGGCACCCAAATGGGAGTTAAACGCCCAAACTGGCACCAAAGCTGGCGTTTAACTCCAAGAAGAGTCTCTACACGAAATTTACTTCATTGCTCAGCCCAAGCACACACCAAGTGGGCTCGGAAGAGGATTTTTATGTCATTTACTCATTTCTGTACACCTTAGGCTACTAGTTTTCTATAAGTAGGACCTTTTACTATTGTATTTATCATCTTTGGACATCTAGTTCTTAGATCATTTGAGGGCTGGCCTCACGGCCATGCCTAGACCTTGTTCTTATGTATTTTCAATGGTGGAGTTTCTACACACCATAGATTAAGGTGTGGAGCTCTGCTGTACCTCGAGTATTAATGCAATTACTATTGTTCTTCTATTCAACTCCGCTTGTTCTTGTTCCAAGATATCACTTTTTCTTCAACTTGATGAAGGTGATGATTGACACTCATCACCATTCTCACCTATGAACAAAGTGACTGACAACCATTCTTGTTCTACAAGCATCCGAGGCTTAGTGAATATCTCTTGGATTCTTCGGAATCTTCGTGGTATAGGCAGGACCTGATGGCGGCATTCAAGAGAATCCGGAAGGTCTAAACCTTGTCTGTGGTATTCTGAGTAGGATTCAATGATTGAATGACTGTGACGTGCTTCAAACCTGTAACCTACTGGGCGTTAGTGACAGACGCAGAAGAGTGATTCTATTCCGGTAGGGGAGGGAACCAAACCGGTGATTGGCAGCACTGTGACAGAGTGTGTGCATTAGCTTTCACTGCGCGGATGGGAGGTAGCTGCTGACAACAGTGAAACCCTACACGAGCTTGCCATGGAAAGGAGTAGGAAGGATTGGATGAAGACATTAGGAAAGCAGAGAGACGGAAGGGAAGGCATCTTCATACACTTGTCTGAAGCTCTTACACCAATGATATACATAAGTATCTCTATCTTTATCTTTATGCTTTATTCGTTTATCACTATACCCATTTGAGTCTGCCTGACTGAGATTTACAAGGTGACCATAGCTTGCTTCATACCAACAATCTCCGTGGGATCGACCCTTACTCACGTAAGGTATTACTTGGACGACCCAGTGCACTTGCTGGTTAGTTGTGCGAAGTTGTGTTTATGCCATGGTAGTGAGCACCAAGTCTTTGGAGCCATTACTAGGGATTGTTTATGTTTTGAAAAGTATTGATCACAATTTCGTGCACCAGGGGCCAAGGTGCAGGTAAGGATATACATATGGCTAAGTGAGCTTTATAAATTGAATCTTTAATTAATCTAAGCTCTCACCTAATATACATATATTCTATATACTTTTAAATTCATGCCTAGCTACTCATAATTCCCTTTTTCAACCCATACTCATGTTTCAACCTTGTATTTTAATTCTATCATATGTGCATTGATCTTTGAATTCTGAATTTAACATTGGGGTAATTTTGTACCCTTATTTATTGATTGATTTTTTTTAAATAAATAAAGCTTATCAATGCACATAGATTTTTCATTCTTATATTTTCACATGAGCGGGTATCCAAATTTCCTTTAAATTTTCATGACACATTCCCTTAACAACTTTTGTTCCCACAATTTCCCATACTTAACTAGCACACACAATTCTATCTTAAGCTAACCAAAGATTCAATTTGGGATATGCAATTGTTTTTCAGCTTAAGGTTAGTAATGTGGTACAATATAGAACAAATGGGGTTTTAAAAGCTCAAAGTGGTTAACAAGGGTAATTGAAAAGGGTAGGCTTGCTTTGGATAAGTGAGTTTAAACAAATAATGGCCTCAATCATGTGCAAGCATGTAAATATAATAAATATTGGACATATAAGATAAAACAAAATATATATTACAATCATAGAGAAGTAAACACACAAGAATAAAATAATTATGGTTAAATAATGCAACCATACATAAAGGCTCAAATCTTTCACAGGTTGTGTGTTCTTTAGCTCAAACATCATGTTCCAAATACAACTCAAGCAGATTTATCATAAAAATTTTGAAAAATTAGTGAAATTTTGTTCCAAAGATAGATTTTTAAAAGAAACTTATTGTCTTTTCAATCAAGTAGAACATGCATGCAACTATCCTAACCTATGCAATTTATTCTATTCTATAAAAGAAAGAAAAATCTAACTAAAATATCCTAATTATTGGTGTCAGAGAAGAGAATTTACCTCCGAAAGTCAGGTACTGACTGACCTCCCCACACTTAAGGCTTTACACCGTCCTCGGTGCCGTCTGTCAGGAACAGGGGTGGGCTGGTGATGAGCGGATAATTTATACGCTTTTTGGCATTGTTTTTAGGTAGTTTTTAGTAAGTTCAAGCTACTTTTAGGGATGTTTTCATTAGTTTTTATGTTAAATTCACATTTCTGGACTTTACTATGAGTTTGTGTGTTTTTCTGTGATTTCAGGTAATTTCTGGCTGAAATTGAGGGACTTGAGCAAAACTCTGAAAAAGGCTGATAAAAGGACTGCTGATGCTGTTGGAATCTGACCTCCCTACACTCGAAATGGATTTTCTGGAGCTACAGAACTCCAATTGGCGCGCTCTCAACGGCGTTGGAAAGTAGACATCCAGAGCTTTCCAGCAATATATAATAGTCCATACTTTATTCGAAGAATGACGACGTAACTTGGCGTTGAACGCCAAGTACATGCTGCTGTCTGGAGTTAAACGCCAGAAAAACGTCATGATCCGGAGTTGAACGCCCAAAACACGTCATAACTCGGAGTTCAACTCCAAGAGAAGCCTCAGCTCGTGGATTGAACAAGCGCACCCCAAACATACACCAAGTGGGCCCCGGAAGTGGATTTATGCATCAATTACTTACTCATGTAAACCCGAGGAGCTAGTTTATTATAAATAGAACATTTAACTATTGTATTAGAAGTCTTTGATCATTCGGTCTTGTGATCACGTTTAGGGGGCTGGCCATTCGGCCATGCCTGAACCTTTTGCTTATGTATTTTAACGGTGGAGTTTCTGCACACCATAGATTAAGGGTGTGGAGCTCTGCTGTACCTCAAGTATTAATGAAGTTCTATTTTCTTTTATTCAATTCTATCTTATTCTTATTCCAAGATATTCATTCGCACCCAAGAACATGATGAATGTGATGAGTAAATAACCCTCATTATCATTCTCATTTATGAACGCGCGTGATTGACAACCACTTCCGTTCTACATGCAACCGAGCTTGAATGTGTATCTCTTAGATTCCCCAACAGAATCTTCGTGGTATAAGCTAGATAGATGGCGGCATTTATGAGGATCCGGAAAGTCTCACCTTGTCTGTGGTATTCCGAGTAGGATCCTGGGAATCCGGAAAGTCTAACCTTGTCTGTGGTATTCCGAGTAGGATTCCGGTAATGAATGACTGTGACGTGCTTCATACTTGCAAGTGCTGGGCGTGATGACAAACGCAAAAGAATCAAGGGATTCTATTCCAGTAGGCGCAGGAACCAACCAGTGATTAGCCGTGCTGTGATAGAGTGCGTGAGCGTAGTTTTCACTGCGAGGATGGGATGTAGCCATCAACCATGGGTGATGCCTCCAGACGATTAGCCATGCGAGTGACAGCCGCAGAGGACCATTTTCCCGAGAGGATTGAAAGTAGCCACCGCTGATGGTGAACCCCTATACACAGCTTGCCATGGAAAGGAGTAAGAAGGATTGAGTTGAAGCAGTAGGAGAGCAGGCGTCCTTGAGCCATACAACATCTCCATGCGCTTATCTGAAATTCCCACTAATGAATCTGCATAAGTATTCTATCCCTTTTATTATTTCTATTTTATTATTTCTATTTTCGAAACCCATAACTTTTTAATCTGCCTGACTGAGATTTACAAGGTGACCATAGCTTGCTTCATACCAACAATCTATGTGGGATTGACCCTTACTCACGTAAGGTTTATTACTTGGACGACCCAGTACACTTGCTGGTTAGTTGAACGAAGTTGTGAATTCAACCAGTGCCATAAGAAGCCTTCATCTCAGAATAATTAGAACATTGATCACAAATAATACAAGCATGATCACAATTTCGTCCACCAAGTTTTTGGCGCCGTTGCCGGGGATTGTTCGAGTATGGACAACTGACGGTTCATCTTGTTGCTCAGATTAGGTAATTTTTTTTTTTTCAAAAATCTTTTTCAAAATTTTTCTTTTATTTTTCGTTTTTTTTAAAGAATATTTTCGAAAAAAATAATAAAAATACAAAAAAAAAAATTAGAAAATCATAAAAATCAAAAATATTTTGTGTTCTTGTTTGAGTCTTGTGTTAATTTTTAAAGTTTGGTGTCAATTGCATGCTTTTAAAATTTTTCTTGCATTTTTTCGAAAAATCCTTGCATTCATAGTGTTCTTCATGATCTTCAAGTTGTTCTTGATAAAGTCCTCTTGTTTGATCTTGATGATTTCTTGTTTTGTGTTGTTTGTTGTTTTTCATGTGCATCTTTGCATTCATATTTTCCATGCA